>NC_092227.1:79644011-79944011 GCF_036320965.1 Panulirus ornatus | reverse complement strand
TTGAAAGGAATAATGAATGACTGACTTCCTTTTCCATCTTGAGCTTCATAGAGGGAATTAAGTTATTAAGTTTTTCTAAACATTCCCTAAATTCCTCACTGGGAGGCCGGATATAAAAACTGTCATCCAAATATCTTTACCATGCTGAAGTGAAAGTACATATTTGAGGAACGAACCTAATTTCAAAGAACTGCATACATGAACTTGAAGGTGAGAGGAGATAACCGATTGCACATTAAAATATGTGTCTGTAAAATTTTCCATTAGCTTTGAAGACATTGTCCCTTATACATAATTCTATAAGTCTAAGAAATAAGCTATGACTGTCTGGTAGCTCTAATTAATGTAATCTCTCCTACCCCAGGGATATATATATATATCCCTGGGGTAGGAGAGAAACAATTCTACCTCTGTACTGCATGCAAGCAGTAAATGGAGACTAAAGGGGACGAGGATGAAGATTTGCCGAGATTTTCAGAAAAGAGGAAACAATATCGGCAAGGAAAGAGTTGTGAGTGTATGTGAATTTGGAAGAGACTTGTACGATGATATACCACGAGAGATTGAGTGTTGATGCCAAAAGGTGAGAGTTAATGGAGCAAGAGGTGAGGAATCGGAGGTATTTAGGGTAGCAGTGCTGGCTGGCATGTGCGAGAGATGAATATGGCATCCGAAAGGTGAGAGGTGGGCAGATTAGAATGGATAGTGAGTGGTGGGATGAAGAAGCGTCGTAGTTGCTAGAAAAGAGAGGTGGTGTTCGAGGTCGGCACTTAGAGCGAAGGAGTGCAAAAATATTGGGTGATGTGTAAGAAAAAGCGACAGGGGGTCAAGAGGAAAGTGCGAGGATTTGATAAGTGAGCATGTGAGAGTTAGGGTGAGCATCAGGAAACTTTAGAGAGAGTAAGATGACGTTTTGGAAGGATGTACATAATGTGCGAAAAACGAGAGAACAGATAGGAACATCGGTGAAGGGGCAGATGGGGAAGTGGTAACAGTTAGTGGTGAAGTACGGAGGAGATGGATTGAGTACTTTGTAAGGACTGTTGAATGTGTTTAGGATAGGTTTTTCAAATGGACGGTGCTAAGTCGGGGTGATATGCAAAATGAGAAAGTCATGGAGAGTGATTTGGTGAAGAAAGAACTGGTGGCGAAATCCTTATGTAAGAAGAAATGAGGCAAGACGGCTGCAATGCAGTTGAATTCACCAAGAAAGTGTGTGACTATGTTGTTGATGGGTTAGCCAGAATCTTTAGTGTTTGTATGGATCATGGTGAGGTGTCTGAGGATTAGCGAAATACATGTATTGTGCCACTGTATAAAAGGCAAGGGGGATAAACGCGTGTTCAAACTACACAGGTATAAGTTTGTTGAGTGTACCTGGTAAGTTGTATGGGAAGTTATTGATTGAGAGGGTGTAGGCATGTACAGAACATCTGATTGAGGAGGAACAGCGTGGTTTCAGAAGTGGTAGACGATATGTGGACCAGATGTTTGTTCTAAGGAATTCGTGTGATAAATACTTAGAAAAAAAGATGGATTATTGTGTAGCATTTATAGATCTGGAGAAGATTGACATAGGATTGACATAGAGCCCTTGTGGAAGGTCTTAAGAATATAAAGTGTGGGAGAAAAGCTGCTAGAAGCCGTGAGTTTTTGTCAAGGGAGTAAGACATGTGCGCTAGTAGGAAGAGAGGAGAGTGAATGGTTTCATGTGAACGTTGGTTTACGGCAGGGTGTGTGATGTTACGATGATTGCATAAAAGATGGAATGGTGCGGGTAGTAAATGTGAGTCTTGGAGAGAGGAGCAAATATGCAGTCTGTAGAGGATGAAAAGGCCTGGGAAGTGAGTCAGATGTTGTCTGCTGATGATACAGCTCTGGTACAGGTTCGAGTAAGAAACTGTGAAAGTTTGTGACTGACTTGGGAAGTGTGTTTGAATGGAAGAAGTTAAGAGTAGATGAGAATAAGAGCAAGGTTATTAGGTTTAGCAGTGTTGAGGAACAAATTAGTTGGGGTGCGAGTTTGAATGGAGAAAAATTGGGGGTCGTTAAATGTTTTAGATGTCTAGGAGTGGACATGGTAGCGAATGGAATCATGGAAGCGGAAGTAAGTCATAGGGAGGGTAAGGGGGCGAAGGTTCTGGAGGCACCGAATAATGTTCGGAAAGCGACGCCGTTATCTGGAAGGGAAAAATGGATATGTTTGAAGGAATAGTAGTTCCAGTAATATAACATGGATACAAGACATGGACTGAATGATAAGGCTTGTGGAGAAGGATGGATGTGTTGAGAATGAAATATGTGGAGACATTATGTGGTGTGAGGTGGTTTGATCGAATAAGTTATGAAAGGTAACAGAGATGTGTGGTAACAAGAAGTGTGGTTGAGTACCTGAAGAGAGTGTGGTAAAATGGTCTAGGCATATGAAGAGAATGAGCGAGGAAAGGGGTCTACGTGCTATCACTGCAGGTGAAGCGTCCGGCATAAACCATGGAAAGGTATGTGGGGCCTGGTTGTGGTTAAGAAGCTGTGGTTTCGGTGGATTACACATGACGGTTAGAGAATGAATGTGAACGAAGGCTGACTTTCTTCGTTTGTTCCTGGTGCTTCCTCGCTACCCCTGGGAAAAAGCGATCGTATATATATATATATATATATATATATATATATATATATATATATATATATATATATATATATATATATATGTATATTGTCGGTGACTGTCAGAAGATGGCAGCCATTAGCTCAAAAAAAAAAAAGAGATACAGTTAGCTCTTGATCCTGTGTCAGGGAAGATTAGCCAAACCACTTAAAATCTGTCGGAACCAGTATAGTCAGCCGTTATACGAGCATTAACCTGATCATATAGGCCTTGTCACCCAATACAGACACCAGTCTCAACCGTTAATATGGGAACGACGCGAACCGTCTCAAGAGGACCATTACAATAATTAACAACAGTTGATCAGGGATTCAAAAGGGTCAGACGAGCAATAAAGACCGTGATGCGTCCTCCACTGAAGAGAAGACGCACATGCTATCAGCTGGAGCCAATCGTAGACAACTCTATGATAACGGTCCTCTTCAGCCTTGATAGCGCCTGGGAATATCTCAAAGATGAGAAGCTCTTTTCAGTAGAGACACACACGGTTACTATAGATCCTTCGTTGTCGTATGTTTACGAGAAATAGCAAATTGCAGGGAGCAATTATATACTTATTTCCTACCTCAGGAGTCCCTTCTTTCCTTATTTGACTCATCTCAGCACTGACGTTGCCGGCCACGTGTTCCGGATAGGACCATGGGTCATGAGGTGTAGTGATGTGTGTGTGTGTCTCTGTGAGGGGAGAGTGCGAGACATCTGAGCAGCAAGTGTTCTATGTCTTCATTGTGGTTGGTGCATCGTGGGCATGTGCTGAATCAGTGTTTGCAGTGATGAAGGGATATGGTGAAGTCCAAAGTTTAGGTAGTGAGGTGTGGTTCGTGTTTGTCTGGGGAGTGTGGTTTCGGATGGATGTATGTCTGGTGGGTTGGTGTTTTAGACTTGAGATGGGGAGGGCGGTCGATCAGTGCTTGCCGGGTTATGTCTGTATATATACATGTTTTATCAGTGTTACCTTTGCTTGGGGGTTGGTGGTTTTGCGAGTAGGTGGTTGCTGCCTTGTTGAGACAAGGATAAGCTACTAAAAGTTTTTGGTTAAGTTATGGAGTGGCTCAGTTGGAAGAGGTGTAGAATCATGTGCTTAGCATGTCGAGGTGTAGTTGTACACTGTCATAAATTGCTTGGTCTATTGCTGTTTGAATCAATTCGTATTCTTTTGTATTTGTATCCACATCAGAATAGACAAGGGGCCTTTGGCCAGAGAGAAAGCCAGGCGTGTAATTCTTAAAACATTTCTCCAAGATGAGCAGTCATATCAACCGAATCACTTCTGAAGATAGTAAACCCTTTTATGATAACATCTCAGAACCTGTTGCCATAAAAGCAGTCCAAAGACGAAAGGGGTTTCACCCTGATTACTGGAACCATGTGAAGTGCCTTTCACAACTCTATGTGTTACAGTGTCTTTCTTTAATCAAATTCAAAACTTAACTAGTAAGAAATCCGTAAATTGGAACATAAACGTTATTTCTTTTGGCCTTGGGAACTGTAAGTAGGTCAACAAATGCCGTCCCAAAAGAAGAACAAGAAGAAAGCAATAGAACAACCCTAGCTAGACAAAGGAATGGGTGTTTAGACCTGCATGTACACAGACAGTGTTGTGGCGAGACGCTCCTTAATCTGTGGAAGACTTGTACCCCCAGAAAATATACCGGGGCCATCCTTGTGCATTGTTCTGAAGTTCAAGCACGGGAAACACTCTTAAAGAGCCTGGTTAATGCCCGAGACATTGACGAAGGCTGAGACCACAAAGAGGTTAAGGTCGAGGTCAAAGTCAATCGAGAAGTGAGCGAATTACTGATGTCTATTAGAACAATGGGGTAGGTCACGGGGGTTGCCAGACGAACTCCAAAGAATTAGAGAATACGTAAGACCTTAAATGGGATCAGGTTTGTCATGAAAGACTAAAGGCTAAAGAAAGAGGAGGAGGAGGAGGAGGAGGAAAAAGAACGAAGGGGAAAGGGAAGACAAGTATGAAAACAAGACGATTAAGTACATCAAGGATGGAAGAATACGGAACAAAAGCGAAAACATAGGAGCAATTGAACATTGCATTTCTCTGCTAAAGCCTTATATGACAAGATAGTATACAGCTATAACGAAAACTATGGTAATGTCAGATAGCACAAGTTGCCTGAAACTCTACTGAATCAACGCTATTACTAATTAACATCATAAGACAGTGACATGAAATCAAAACTAAAGAGAATCAAAGTTGATCATAGCGAAAGCGTAAACATAAGCCTCATCACGTCTCGGAGACAGCCAGCCTTATCGGGGCACCATTAAGCCCCATGTAAGCTAAGCTTGTTATTGCGAAGGGAAGCTGTTTAGGTCATTTGCAATCTGTGACATATTGATGCTACTGCGTAACGAGTAAATCTAGCTGTAATATTATTCAAACTGTATATATATATATATATATATATATATATATATATATATATATATATATATATATATATATATATATATTTTTTTTTTTTTCTTTCATACTATTCGCCATTTCCCGCGTCAGCGAGGTAGCGTTAAGAACAAAGGACTGGGCCTTTGAGGGAATATCCTCACCTGGCCCCCTTCTCTGTTCCTTCTTTTGGAAAATTAAAAAAAAAAAAGAGAGGGGAGGATTTCCAGCCACCCGCTCCCTCCCCTCTTAGTCGCCTTCTACGACACGCAGGGAATACGTGGGAAGTATTCTTTCTCCCCCATCCCCAGGGATATATATATATATATATATATATATATATATATATATATATATATATATATATATATATATATATATAGGCGCATATATATGCACATATATATGCACACATGTATATATACACATGTACATATTCGTACTTGCTTGCCTTCATCACTTCATTTAGAATTACTCTGATGTTTGCCGTGTATTCTTGCCTTATTACATAACCAATATCACAAAGTAATATTGTGTGGGAGGTTTTACGTTACGACGGCAGAATTAGCACCTTTGCATCCATGCCTTGCATCTGGCCCTGGGGCTTCTTCGGCCGCGGTCCCACCGAACTTCCTCATGCCATTTAACCCGACCAACATCCGGTATCAGCTTTTGAAATGCGACTAATCATCATAGCCTCGGGCAGGGTAGAATTCACTGCCATCTCATCCGGCCAAATATAGACCCATGCAGATTCCAACCCTCCTCCTCCGGCTAGATTTATTGCTTTCACTTAGGCATCGTTTCTGGAGAAAGTGATGACAAGTGAGTGGCGCCGCAAGTGTCGGCTTTGAAGAACGGGGTTTGCCTTGATGATGGCTTGTCCGCAGGTGGCGTTAGATCCTTCTTTCACTGAGAGGAAATACTATGCACGACGTATCGTTTGTCTTTTTTTTTTTTTAGTTTTTCTTCGATTACTACAATGAAGGTAGTCGTTACTTTCATGGTTCTCGATTGATAATCATCACACATCAAAAGGTTAATATATATATATATATATATATATATATATATATATATATATATATATATATATATATTCCTACGAGTCCTCGGGGAAATGAAACACGATAAGTTCCAAAGTGCACCTTTGTGTGATAATCACATCATCACGCGCTCAGTTGTGATCCTTCCCAATATATATATATATATATATATATATATATATATATATATATATATATATATATATATATATATTTAGGCATACTAGAAAGGAAGAATACACCATTCAGTCATGCTCAAATAAGCTATTTCTCAGAAACGATGGAAAAAAAAAATGATATATATTCTATTCCTTACTTTGAGGTAGTATCGAATTTTGAAAAAGAATACGACTATTAACTGTAAGAAATCCAAGATATATTCCAGATTATGAACCACCTCACGAATTAGTCTTCTCCGAGTCAGTCATGTAATATGGACACGAACAATGAACCAGAGGGAGATTAGGTAGTAATCAAGTAATTCGAGAGAGAAAATGCTACGAAATGTAATTCACTGAACTTGCCTTTGACATTCTAACATAATCTGCCTTTGCGGTAATGATGCTCCTGGGCAAGAACCCTTGATTAGGAAAGAGTATATCTTTAGTACTTGACTTTCTCATTTCCCTCTAGGACGTGGGGAGTGACACGACCCACAATACAGTCTTTGCAGATGGGTTTAAGGATGATTTACTGCTGACTGGACAAGAAAGGATATGCGATCACTTAAATTGGACTTAGTGAGAAAAAGAACAGTGCTGTTGACTGGGTGAGAAGAATAAGTTTTGGTGACTATCAACTGTGAAGGGAAACGATTTGGCGTTAGGGGGGATTGCAGGATCATTACTTACAGGGAAGGAGTGCGTGTGACTGGGAGATGTACAAAAGATATCTGTAAAATCATCGTATAGAAAGGTATCCAAGTGCATAGAGCATTTCAGATGCCGTAGTTCAATAATCAAGGTATTTTTCCCTGTACTTATGATTATCACGTGCAGTATCTTTTATTTAATTGCTTATTATCTTTTCCTCCTCTCTCTCCGGGCCGCATGAGACAATTACGGCCCACATGCGGCCCGTGGGCCATGTAGTGCATACCCCTGTTCTAGACCCGAAAGACCTCGCCCTGAAAATCAGCGATGGAGCCGACTCTGGAACATAAGCGATGGAGCCAATACTGGAACGACATATCTGGAATGAATTTCCAGTTGTATCGAAAACCCCATCACTCAAGAATCATCAACCTTGCAGTTAAGACTAATACTTCCTTCACTTCTCTCTCACCAATACATAAAAAGAACGGAATGAGCAATTTTCGCATTCGCGTGCGTTATATCCAAAAAAAGAAAAATAAAGAGTCTTTCGTCTACACAAGTTTGAAAGGCTTTTATGGTGACCATTAACTTTAATGGCCACCTTTGTCTGGGAGCCTCGCCTTGCCTGCCCATCAGCTGGCTTCTTCAACAAGAGGCGATAACTGTAACAACTGTCTCGCTGCTGTATCTGTGTGTAATCGTACCCGTGTCGGGTCCTGTAACTGACTTAGTGGTGCACTGTTAGTTTTGTTTGTTCGTTGGATTGCGTGGTGATCTGCCCTCCGTTCGCTGGGGTGGTTTGTGCGTCAGGTCTCTTGACTGCCGGTTGGGCAAACGTCTGTTTATTTTTGGCCTCGTTCTTGATCCACAGGTATTTATGAATGACCAGGTGTTTATATTATATATATATATATATATATATATATATATATATATATATATATATATATATATATATATTATCCCTGGGGATAGGGGATTAAGAATACTTCCCACGTATTCCCTGCGTGTCGTAGAAGGCGACTAAAAGGGGAGGGAGCGGGGGGCTGGAAATCCTCCCCTCTCTTTTTTTTTTTTTTTTTTTTTTTTTTTTTTTTTTTAATTTTCCAAAAGAAGGAACAGAGAATTGGGCCAGGTGAGGGTATTCCCTCAAAGGCCCAGTCCTCTGTTCTTAATGCTACCTCGCTAACGCGGGAAATGGCGAATAGTTTAAAAGAAAGAAAAGATATATATATATATATTGTGTATACACCCTAATGGACCCGTGTTTTAACCTATATATACGATGCCTTAAACCTATGTGCACACACACACACACACACACACACATATACATTGGTCTACATCTGGTGGCTCATTCATTGACCAACGATTTGGGAGACGAAACAGGTTGGTTGGCCTTGAGCAGGCGGTCTCACTCGGGACTTGAGCCCAAGCCTGTTAGATCGGTGGGTAACGCCACTAGCCGCTGCGCTGTGTGATCAAACGTACATGTATGTATGCATGTAAGTATGTATGTACCTCATGATCTTCTAACGTTTCTGTGGTATAGTCGTTCGGCAAACACATGTGGAGGACCTAACTCATGCGTCTAAATGAGGACCTAACTCATACGTCTATAGGCATGATCGAACTCATACATGTGTATGGAAGACCCAACTAATAAGTCTATAGAACTCGAACAATGGTAACGCTCGTTTACCAATGGCGTCAAAGTTACGTCTCGTTCTTGTATATCAACTGACGGTTCTACGTCTTTTATCTCATTCTTGCATCTCTCCTGACGATGTGATCATTACACGAAAGTGCTCTTGAGAAATGATTGTGTTTAAATTTCCTCATGTTTATATGCATATACTAGATCTTGCGCAACAATGTGACCTCTTGCAATATAGTGGTTTCGGTGCATTACACATGACAGCTAGAGACCGAGTGTGAACGAATGTGGCCTTTCTGTCTTTTCCTAGCATTACCTTTGTGTGTGTGTGTGTGTGTGTGTGTGTGTGTGTGTCTGGGGGGGGGGGGGATGAAGGAGAATGGATGAAGGCAGCAAGTACGAATGTGTACATATGTATATATGTATATGTCTGTGTATGTGTATGTTGAAATGTATAGGTATGTATATGTTTGTGTATGTGAATGTTGAAATGTATAGGTATGTATATGTGCATGTGTAGGCGTTTATGTATATGCATGTGGGTGGGTTTGGCCGTTCTTTCGTCTGTTTCCTTGCGCTTCCTCGCAAACGCGGGAAACGGCGATTAGGTATAATAAGACATATATATATATATATATATATATATATATATATATATATATATATATATATATATATATATATATATAAATTTGTGGGATATGTGGCCACTGCTTTGTGAAGGCGAGGATGAAAGCTTGTAGAGGGTAAAGAATTTTTGGGATGGTGTTTATAGTTTGACACTAGCAAGCCTCAATGACCCCGGCAGCTGATAGGCCTAAAAGCCCAAATAACCAATCAACCAATGACTCCTTATCAATAGCGAGGGTGGTATAGTTTTTCTTTCCCTTTCTTTCGTCACCGTTGCTCTGTACATAATCTTTACAAACGCAGTTTTCACATCGAAGCCCCAGGTGGGAAAGGACTCAGCACATGCTCTCTGTGGGGTTGAAGACTTCGAGTTTGGGGTTGACGAAGCAGTGCTTGCTGAGCAGGTTGTAGAAAGACTAAAAAAGAAAAAAAAAAACTCAGTTCGCTGGCGTATAGATCTACTACAGTGGGGAAAGAGGGGCTGGCGGGGGAGAGGGAGTTGAATTTGCTGGAACTGAATTATTCTTTTTAAAAGGACCTACTTCTCCTGTCGTTGCAGGGAGCGCATATTCGGATGATCACATTTTCTCTACTAATTTAACCACTCTGTCGGCTCGCTGGGCTCATTAGACCAAGAATCTATTTAGGAAAGATTTTCGTCTGCCATACAGGCGTGGCTAAAAGTACGAACATACAAGACACAAACATACAAGAGACAAAGCTAGGATGCCATTTGGTAAACATGCAGTTGTCAATCGCATGTTTACCAAATGGCGTCCTAGCTTCGTCTCTTCGATGTATATCGACTGACTGTTATGTTTCTCTCTTGTGTCTCTCCTGATGATGTGATTATTACACGAAAGTGCACATGGGAACTTATCGTGTTTCATTTTCCCCGTGGACTCTTAGGAATATAAGTCCACAAGTAGCGAGTGTACATAAGATGCAGGTAAAATCACAAGGAAACGGGAAATGCGACGTGTCAAGCGCTTTCGTATAATTACATCGTCAGGACTGAGTACAGATAGAGAGAACCAGATTATGATACACCAGCCGCCACTGGGCATGGCCGGCAGATGAATTCCGACACAGGTTAAGGGATTTAGGCCCAGGTCACCCTCGACGACCTCGTCTCTCTCAGGTTACTGTGTGAAGGGTGGGACGATTATCTTTGTGTTAACTGTTTGTTGGACATTTGTGCTACGAATGTATAACTCTTTTAATGAGGATTCTTCGGAAGCTTTTCCATCTATGTGATTATACATCATGTCCAGTGCTTCCAGTAGTCTTATCTGGAGGACAGTGATGTGCAGTGAAGATGGTAGCACTGAAAGCAGTTGGAGCATGCGATTGGAATAGCGTTTTTTTTTATTTTTTTTGGTTGCTGGGCGTATGGCACTGTAGACTGCATATCTACCTAATCAATATGACCAAGACGCTAGAGAAAATCTATAGAAGCAAGTAAAGTAAAAGGTATCAAACGATACGTATAATACTTATATTTTGCAATGGATAATCCAATGCTTTCCCTTAAAACTATCATAAGCTTCTTATGGATTGCATTATCTTTTCATGTGGCTGGGATAAACCTCGAATCATTCTGCCGTGTCTAAGAGAAAAGAATTCATCACTTCTGAGCCAAGAATGGAAGTAACGCTAAAACGCTCGTGTAAGTAAACCCCCAAACCACAAATCACAGTTTGGTCAACCGAAATCCTGCCAAATTACTGTATCTCAGTTGGATCAACCAGTATCTTATTACGAACGCTTGGGGTCTTATAATTCATCATGTATGTCGAAAAGAAAACAAATGAATGCTAAAATATCAGCATTTCTGAAATTATTCAGCGTTTTTGAAGTGCTTTTTGTATTGATATATCAGCTTTTCTGAAATTAGTGAAAAAGAAAACAAATGAATGCTAAAATATCAGCATTTCTGAAATTATTTAGCGTTTTTGAAGTGCTTTGTATTGATATATCAGCATTTCTGAAATCATACAGTGTGATGGCTGTTCCACCTTCTCAGCCAAGACTTACAGATGACCCGAGTCTCGCTTTTATGAACGTTCAATTAACGTAAGGTCGATGCATTTTGACGCCCCTAATGGCCTATATCCGAACATTATAATTCCTTATTATCTTTCCAATTTTGAGGTTTTACTGATTATGAACACATGGAAGACGTCATTATTTTGTACATATTTTTGTCGTATTCTGATGCTCGATATTGGTTCTGGGGCAGTAATGTATCCTGATCGACAATACTATGATACAGACAATCCTTTGTCTTTTTTTTCTCAAGGCTGGTGATGAAGTGCTGTGCTTCTTTCACAGTGCATAGGGCTCTATGCTTCATACAAACACGGACGCGAAAACGGCCGGTCAGACAAGCATGCATGACCTCCTCATCACATACGATAGCATGCATGACCTCCTCATCAAGTACGACACACACTCACACTGATAATGACTTAGACAGCACGACATGGTTCATGTGCGCCCGCCAGAGGTTGTGCATACTATCAAGGGGAACCATAGGGCGAGGGAGCGTTGTCTAAGCAGAAGGAAAAACTGGCTTGTATTACATGAAATCTGGACATAGAATGACTTACATAGATGTTAAGTGTTAGTGTTGTATATCTTACTTTCTGGGTCGTATTGATACATGTTTAATCTTTTATCTTTTTTTTGAAAAGTGTGAAGAAAAGGGCGAGTTTCATCCACAGAGAATGCAATGATCGAAAGTCCACAATACTTGTAATCTGCAATTTCTCATTTCTAATGCATGTAGAATCATTCTCGTCTTGTAAATAATTGCATTCGTTCTTTGAGTACTAATTGTCCAACTTGAATCTATCAAACAGTCTTTTCTTCTGTGATTTCGAAGGAAATATTTTGCTTTTCTGTTTCTTCCAAGGTTTCGTAAGCGACGAATTAATGATACGAGACAGTAGCTCTCAGACTCATAAGAAAGAAGATTTATCTAGAGGTGAATAAATGGTATCAAGAAATTGCATCCACTGGAAGTCTTTGAGTTCAGTTTTCACACCATAGGCAGTAGAAGTCTAATTCGCCTACAAGAAGGAGTTAGAGGACTGTAGCTAAGTAATCGCAGGATAAGATGATCTTGTTTTTATAAATGAATTATAAATCCTTTACTTCAGGGGCGATAAGGAGAAGAAACCTGACAAACTGGAGAGAACCTTTTAACCTGTAACCGATGTTAGCGAGTTATCTCCAACGAAGTGCACTGCCCTTCCTTCATAATGCTTATAACTTTTTTATCTTCGGTGATTGAAATAATTGCATCTTAGTTTATATACACATTATCCTTGCAGATTTTCTGAGACTTTTATTCAAGAAATGTCATGTGATTTTTCAATGATTAGATTGCCAAAGATAATGTGTTTCGCTACAGGAACTCCTTAAAGTAACTTTGCTTTGGACAGTGAACATCCGTGTTATAGATCATCAAATTAGTCTGGGATTATTTCATATTAGCCGGTCTATTGATCGAGAGGAACCGAGTGAGAAGATCCGGGAGTTGATTTCACACCAGAGGCTCTCTCAAGGACATTATTCACCAGACGATCCATTTTCCCTCGTTCACTGGTTCGGCATTTTGTGACCATTGAGTGGAAAGGAGCAATTAATTATCCAGTGGACGTTAGGATGCTTAATCGAGATCATTTTACCTCAGCGCAGTAGGGAGCAAAGACAGAACGCAGCCAAGCGGAGGGGCAGCACGGAGCTTGGAGATCGTGTTCGTACTTCCACTAGAAGGATCAGTGTCTACCGCTTGTGGATGACGGGCCAATCCGCTGTGGGCGGCTCGTCGAACACCGCCACCTTCAAGACAGCTTATACCCTCCCTCCCTCACCCTTCCCCCGTCCTCCCTCGGTTGCCAGAGCCCCTCATACTACAGTCGCTCACTCCCGACGGCGAGTATTACGATGTATAATACAGCAGTCAAGCTCTAGATTCTAGCACGTGTGTAATCATCCTCCAGGTTGGCGATATGAGAGTCGTACAAATTCACGACTGCGTCGTAATCATGGCCATACACGCGACCACACCCAATGTGTACCTGTGACCACATCCATGTATACCCGTTAGCACATACATACGTACCCATGAGCACATACACACGCAACCACGACCGCAGCAGTACATACCAGGGTCCACAGCGATATCCCAGACTGCAGCTATATACGTAAACCCACTACCACAGTCGTACATACCCTCGACCACAACCATACCCAGGACACAAAAGAAAAAAATACCCAAGTCTGCGTCCAAAGTTACGACTGTGAACGTGCCTACGTCCAAGCTCGTACCCATGACTACAACCAGAATGTGGCGACCAGGACCGTAACCAGTATTACGACCAGTACCACGACCATACATACGACCACAATCAAGACTGTGCCCTCTGCTGTGCTATCCTGTTTATACCACAGTCTAAGATCATAACAACAGATAATCGCGTCATTGGACTATCAGGTCTCCTGGTGCTTGTCCTTCCCATGCACTCCCATGAACACCCATGATTATGACCATACCCATAGCCATACTTACTACGGAAACTATATCACAACAGGTCCCCATGACCCATCCCCATGACCCATCGCCTCACGAGCATTTAGACCATTGGCCAAAAGAAATTTCACCACGAGACAGGGCATAATTAAAAGGTTATTCCCTTGTCGCTGAAATGCTTCTATCTTTATATATTACTACGTTGGTAACGTTACCAATTGGGATGTTGGTTTTCACATTAAGCGCTGTAATCATTGTTTCATGTAGTAATGGAAGCAACGGATTTCTAAATGTGGAAGTTACAACTTTAAAGCCCGTCTTATGATTAACCAAATCATTATGAAAGAACTGACAAAAAACGCAAACATAATAAGAGTGGTCCCTGACACGCCCATCTACCCAGGTTAACCCCAGCCACGTAACCCTCCCTTAACCACTCTCCCTTTTAACGGTTACTGTCGGCCAGTCCAGTGTGTTGTGTATGTTGGTGGGCGCCAGATGGTACTTCTGTTGTGATGTTGATATTCCAATAACTTTATTAAGTATTGGCATCTGATGAGGTGGATTGTCTCCACGAAACATGTCGTGCCATTTGTACAGAAACGTTACATGCTAATTAGAATTAAATGAACTCCTACTGAAGTGCGATTTCTCCTTCGTATATTTTCGTGAATATATATATATATATATATATATGTATATATATATATATATATATATATATATATATATATATATATTCACAACGAGAATCTATCTCAGGTCACACTGCTGTACAACACTTCATCTTTTTTGTGGTAATTTCTTATTATGGTCGAATTTTCGCCCTGAGATATGCCT
Organism: Panulirus ornatus; assembly: GCF_036320965.1. Classification (NCBI taxonomy): domain Eukaryota; kingdom Metazoa; phylum Arthropoda; class Malacostraca; order Decapoda; family Palinuridae; genus Panulirus; species Panulirus ornatus. The sequence goes on along the minus strand of NC_092227.1, from coordinate 79,929,414 downwards.
ATGTTTGAGATGCTATTTTCGTGATTCTCAGTCATCAGATGCATTTTCTCGGCACCAACTGTGCGTTTCTTATTCTGTTTTCTCCTTTTACATTATCGCTAACCAGGTGAAAGGAGAAAGCCCTAAAATCTGTGCCGAATTTTGTAGTGTGACGAGCGATTCCTCATCAGCAGGGCATCCCCCAACTCTTTGAGCCTCTGCCTCGAGCAAGGGCGTGGACAACGGCCCGGAGAGCAAGTATTTATAATGACGAAGATCAGCGACTTACTTACTGCGCCCACGCCTGTAGCGCGTCATCTTTAACACCACCGCTGACGCTAATATCATATTCCACAACCTTATAGCCCAAGATACTTAGTATTAAAACAGGTTTGCTGTGAGGCAAAACCCTACATAAGGTGCGGCTTTCTCTTGATACCATCACTTCCAACTCGCAAGCTTCCGAAGGTGTGTTTGAAATAGATGATTAAGAGAACCAGTGATAGGGTGAATGAGGGCTAAACTTACCCTTCTCAGATGACTTGGTAGAAATCTGTTTAGTTTGATATAAAGAGGAGAGACGGTGGTGAGAAAATACAGCTATAAATATACATTTTCCGAGGGACGGACGAGAGATTATATTCGACACCGTTTCTCTCAAGTATTACGGATTTGCAGCATACCCCCTAGGGTAAGGCCTGCACCTAGTCATTGTGTTGGCAGATGACATAGGCACCCGTGCCACTCAGTGATCCCAACTTGACTGACAGTGGAACTAAACAGGTATTAAACAACAATGGCCTAGAATGCATTCAACATAACTGGACTCTGGGAAATGATTCTTGACAGTCAAATGTTCCACTAAGCTATTTGTTTTCTCTCAAAGGGAAAGGGAGGAAGATTATGCATAAGAATGTTACTGGAAATTACACCCACCTATACCTTCTTCAAGCGTCGGAGTTCATATACCTATACGAGTCTCTCATCATTCATTTGTAGTTGTGGAAAATTGGGCTCCACTCTGTTTGAGACCCGCACTCCTACCCATGCGTTTTCCATTATACAGGCGCCTAAATTTTCACATGTTACTTCTCTTAGGTTGTTCCACAAGTCTGTTGCTGGGAATGTGTGCTTCTTTCCACCTCCCGTTCTTATGCACACATTTCCTGGCCTGACTTCGAGTTATTCACTCTTGGTCTAGACTAATTTTTGCCCGACTTCAAACGACTTGTTCTAATATGATGATGGCCCCGGGGCTCCTTGGAGATCAGTATCTAGTTATCGTGTCTCCAGTTACTTTTCCTCTCTCCCAAATCAGGCAGATTAAGGGGCTTTTTTTCCCCCCCTCTTCACAGTTCATGTTCTCGTTCTTGTTCGATTTCTTCTGAAAAACCTTTCGTACCGCTGTACCCGAGTTCTCAAATGATGAAGAGTTTGTGAAAGTACTTTTTTGATGCCATAAAACGAAAGCAATATACTGTACATGCATATTCGTCTGCATAGCGAGGACGCAGCGTAGCAACACTGGGCAACAATACCAGGAAAACAGATTGAGAATCAGAAGCCTGTGGCTTGGTAAACACTCATGTGATCTACTTATTTACCCGTGACCTGAATAATGGCTGATCAGCCATTGGAAGACGACAAGAATCCCCATCCATTCCTCGGGGTGAGGAGTCATATACAAATGTGTTAGTTGCAGACGAAAATAAGACCAATGGGAGAGAAAATCATAAAGTCACATCCCGTTCTCTTTCCTAATATCATTAAGAGCCTGACGCTAACGTTCTTCTGAGGGCCATAGCGAGTCGGAAGCAATCATGTGATCTCTCCAAGGATCATCATAACAGAGTGTAGTCTTAGGAGTAGCTGCTACGGTCATTCTGACCTGGCTTTGCGATTCTCCGGTTCATAACTTTAACTGTGGATAACAGCGCCTTCGTACTTTAGTAAAAGGAAAACGTTACGTAGCTGAGGATCTCAGTTAAGCCATTTTCAATCTCGTTCTCGCGTTATTTGGCTACCAAAAGGCGAGACGGGCAAGGAAGGCGAGTACGAGCAACCACACACTGCTTCATCCCACCTACACTCAAGTCTTCACTCGAAGCCCGACTCTCTTCACACAATTAGAGGGAACGTGAGGCCTCCACTGAGGCAAGACACGAGTGAGGAATGTTTTAAAAGTGGCTCCTGCTGAGAAATGCTGCGCCTGGCTTATCTGTCATTACTGATAGCCATATGTAGGTACCAGTCGCTCGTAGGTTAGGCAATTGTCGACGAGAAAGTGATCAATACAAGATTGCCTACCCGCCGGCCGGCCGGCTGGCACACACCCGCCCCCATCCTCTCTCTCTCTCTCTCTCTCTCTCTCTCTCTCTCTCTCTCTCTCTCTCTCTCTCTCTCTCTCTCCCGCCGTGAGATGTAGGGAACGCCTCTCTATTAGCATGATGGCTTAATCTCGCGTTGTCAGTTACTGTGGAGGAAAAAAACGAAAACAGGGGAAGGGGCTGGGATGGGTAGGGGATGTAAGAAGAAAGGGAACCACGAGATGGGTCTTCCTTGCCTTGTACTCTCCCTGACCAGGGCCGCCGAGAGCTGACACGAGGGCCGCCCCCCCAAAAGGTCCAGGATCCCGAGGATTTTGCCCCCCAGTTTCCCTACCCTCACAGTGAACCTAGACTTAAGCCCTCTCAGCACTAGCGACCTAAAAACCAACTCACTCAACCACTTCACAAAAAAAAAAAAAGTTCTCAGTCTCTAAAGATACATAAGTCTCTTGGTTTTCACACGATTACTGGTGACCATCACACTGAGATAAGCCAAGGGAAAATAAAACCACGAAGACACATGCAGATTCAACAGCGCTTTCTGCTCGCAACTCCTCACATTGTATGAAATACAAGACGAAAGAAAACTGAAGTCTGAGATCATCAGTCGACTCGCTTTCGAAATATCACACCTGTTTATATACATTCAATTGTATTCTCTTAGTGTGAAACAAATGCTACTCAAAATATGATCCACAGATATGTAGCGAGTGTGTCATGGTGGTGCATTAATCACACTGATTCAATGACACTCGTCTTCGATTCCAATGCCCTTCGCGTATTCCCTGTACGTAATGGACGCCATTCGTCAGAATCCATCCTACAAAGTTGTTAATCTTACGTAACGTTGTGGGAGCAGAGACATACATGCCACCACTGGTGCTCCTTCCTGGAAGCCAGTTATCCGAGTCAACCTTTCCGTGTGGCCATCGTGAGACAGCCGCCAACGAGTTAAGTTACATGCGTAGCGGAGCGGAGGACCATCCAGCCTACGTAAAACTGAACTCATGTCGACCCTCTCGAACACCACGACGCGATACGACCCTCGAAGAAGACGACGACGACGACAACGCGACGGTACTTCGCTTCGACGTGGTATGATGGCTTGGCCTTTCAACCTTTTCCTTACGAGTCGAGGTTCATGCCAAAGACATAAAAAGGAAGACCAACCCTCTGGAAAGAGAAGGTGTAAAGGTGTCATAGTGTCAGAGGTAAAGATCAGCCACTTCGAAATATCTACCTCCCGGCTATACAGGTCTAATAACACGTCTCCCGTTGTTCCACCTATTTCGCAAACGCCGTGGGAAAAGAATCATAAATGAGTAATCACTCGTCCAGTATGTTGGTAATCCTCAAGACTGGATATGGGGTTTAGACCGTTACGTACAAGGTAGTTTGTCATCTCTCATATACTTGTTGGATTGTATAGTGACCATCTTTTCGAACATACTGATTCAGAGAATATATATCCATGCAAATACTACAGATTCTCCCCCTACGATAATATTATCGACTTACTGGTAGGGATTGATCCCCAGTGGTTTGTAAATGAGTATTCAATCACAGCGGTAAAAGTTTGTATATACATGTACATGGCTGAATAGGATAACGTGTAGAAAGGCAATCTAACAACCGAATATCCTAATGAGCTAGTGTGAAAACGTTCTTGATCGTTTCCATACTGCTTCGGGCTAAACGTTTCCTCAAACGTTGCAGACAAGCTATCCAGTGGATTCAGTGTCAGGAGAAGGAGGGTAGTGGATTAAACGTTTGTGTGTGTGTGTGTGTGTGTGTGTGTGTGTGTCTTACAATCCTCCTGGACACCTGAAGAAGGTGTTTTAGAATACTCAGTTATTGATTATAACTTCACGTTGACGGCCTCATTGACCCTGGCAGCCAATAAGCCTAGAGCTCAAATATTCAGCACACTCGTCATACGAGATGACTCGCTAGGGCTTCGGCAGTGTGGCTGTTAGTGTTGCTGACCATGAGTCACACCCGCACACACATGCTCTTCCGAGTTCGAATCCTAGCCACTGCAATCGGCCAGTGACCAGCGCAATTGTTCCTCCTTCCCTTGGATCCCGTTGATGAATGGGTATTTCAGGTTGGGTGTGTGTGTGTGTGTGTGTGTGTGTGTGTGTGTGTGTGTATACACTCATAGGAATAAAGACAAGGCACGTAGGCAAAGAAGTGTAAAGGCATGGGACGTATAGAAGGTTACTACACACGGCAACACGAGCGTAAGACTCTCTCCTCCTAACGCCGCCTCGTAAAACACAAAAAAAGTTGTTTCGAATCGTCGATCGAGAGTCGAATTTGTTCGGTACAGAAGGAGTCATGGGGGTTCCCCACTCGATCATCTTTAATTCTAGTGTTCTTGCTGTTCCCCCGTATGAAAAGTCTTATACTATTGATAATGTACCTGCGTTTTGCATAGCTCTTACTCTGATTATGTAATTAGTATAATTACGCGTTAATACAGGCTTGCATATGTAGATAGAAGCGGGGAAGACATATCTAGGATACGGAGGGGAAGATAAATGGATAATGAGTTATCTTTGTACTGGCGTGTACGGATACATTTCTTTAGTTCAGGAGACTTATACTTCAAAAGTTTTCCATAAAATGTTGTTGCATCGGATTTTGTGCCTTTCTCGAACTTCGAAATGTTTTCTGATCCGATCAGAAACAGCAGTAGCTTGCCTTATGTCGTCCCTAATGTACCTTGTGCTCGATAGATGACTTCTTAAACACTAAAAAGAAAGAGACATCTCGTTTTGTATGATTTAGTTGAGGAGCAGAGAAGGTCACTCGGTGATGCCATGATAGGAACTGCAGAGCGTGTGGACATACTCCACACAACGATGCACAATATTTTTTTCTTTTGAGCCATCAGAACTCTTTTTTTGAGCACATGTACACACCGCGCACATTACGGATGACAGACAGCCTGTGTGGTTGGGTCATCTGTGAATGCTTGGCTGCCTCACACTTGATCATAGACGTGAAGGCATCACACTTTAACACTTTCACTTACGCAGCGTACATTACTCACAAGATATATAGTTCCCGTTCGTTAGCGGATTAACGCAACCCTTCTTTTTATCGCTTTTTTTTTTCTCTGCCTTTCGGTAAACGATACCAATCACTAACCTCTGATTATTTTCTTGTACATATAGTCTCCATCCCTACTAATCATACAGGGTTTTTAGTGATACTCATTCATTCTTCTCAGACTTTGATGATCATTTCCTCCAATATAAATCCATTTCAGCACTCGGGTACAGAGTACCTCGTACCCAGGGAGCAGCCAACTCAACGTCCATGCGTTCAACGCCAGTAATGACTCAAGACTACATTGGAATCAGCTATCATTTCTGTCAGCCACAAGATGCACCTCAGAGGTGGCCAGGCTGAAGGCATGTGATATTTCCCAAGGTTTACACACCAGGTTGTCTTTATGACAATTCTCTGCTTGACACAATGCTGATGATATCTGGCTGCTTTCACACCCCCACCCTCCCCTCACCCCACACTTCACTGGTGGACGTAGATGTTGCACATCTGTTACAAGTCGTAGGGAGTTGTCTGGTCACTGCAGTGTAATACTTCTAGTCTTACACTCTGACTTGTGGTGATGACCGAAGGGGTCGCCTGCATTCTCCTACGTCTGGGGGTAGTAGAAACCTTCTTATTCTGAATATAAAAACGTTTTTATTGTCTATAAAACGTTTATGTGAACCACCCTCCGACGTGGTTGATTGATTAGGAGTGTCTGTCGCGTCGACAGCAAAGGTCATTGCCGGCCCTACTGAAGCAGTATATGATTTCCTCTGTGGTCTGAATTGTGGTTCTGGGCGAATGACTTCAGAAAGGTGTTGCCTCACAGCCATACTTTTACACCACTTGTGAGAATGCCTTCGCATTTATTCACATTACAACTCTCTTGTGAGGATGTGCTTCATATTTACATTACAGTCCTCTTGTAAGAATGTGCTTCATATTTACATTACAGTTCTCTTGTGAGAATGTGCTTCATATTCACAGTTCTCTTGTGAGAATGTGCTTCATATTCACAGTTCTCTTGTGAGAATGTGCTTCACATTTACATTACAGTTCTCTTGTGAGAATGTGCTCCATATTCACATTACAGTTCTCTTGTGAGAATGTGCTTCATATTTACATTACAATTCTCTTATGAGAATGTGCTTCATATTCACAGTTCTCTTGTGAGAATGTGCTTCATATTCACATTACAGTTCTCTTGTGAGAATGTGCTTCATATTTACATTACAGTTCTCTTGTGAGAATGTGCTTCATATTTACATTACAGTTCTCTTGCGAGAATGTGCTTCATATTCGCAGTTCTCTTGTGAGAATGTGCTTCATATTCACAGTTCTCTTGTGAGAATGTGCTTCATATTCGCAGTTCTCTTGTGAGAATGTGCTTCATATTTACATTACAGTTCTCGTGCGAGAATGTGCTTCATATTTACATTACAGATCTCTTGCGAGAATGTGCTTCATATTCGCAGTTCTCTTGTGAGAATGTGCTTCATATTCACAGTTCTCTTGTGAGAATGTGCTTCATATTCACAGTTCTCTTGTGAGAATGTGCTTCATATTTACATTACCTTTCTCATTTCTTCACTTTCATTTCCCTGTTACAGTATCGTATCTTCTTCTTCAGTGTCACTCGTTTCCCATCACACTCATTTCTGGACGTTTCTCCTTCGTCCTCATTGGAACGATGGGGGGTCAAGAGTCAAGCTGTATCCACAAGAAGGCTTACTCTATACGTTTAGTTTTGAAACTGTTGATAAAGCATTGTACAGTGCAAGTACTTCGGCAAACTGCCTCAACGTTTCCCAAAGAGAATACATCGGTCCGCGAACCTCCTTGTGGCTGAAGTCCCCGCTATGTTTCTGTGATCTAAATACATCCTTACGTACATCCTGCCGTTGTCGCCTATGATTTACCCGTCCACGCCGCCAGGGATGTCTCGACAGAATACACGCAGACGCCAGCCTGTCGCGCACTTGGCATAAACGAACATATCTTTGAATACAAATCCTCTTCATCTATTCTTTTTTCTTCAGAACAGCATCGCGCGTTTCATTATGGCAACTTATGCGGTCTCGGAGTGGAAGAGAATGAATTTAATGCCAAAAATGATAGGAGTTTCAGAATCAAATATAAATTGTAAAATCGAAATCGATGAAATGAAATTATTGGAAAAAAAATTCAAAGACGCCGTTAGTGTTAATAGATTGATGAACATCTTAAAGGGAAATGGAGTATGTTAATTATATAAAACTGACTTCACACATCTAGAAATCTTTTTCATGCCCTTCGGGACGTGACAATAGAGGGACTGGAAGGCGGGGATGGCTCCCGGATGCCTATAGACGCTCCCTCAGTACGAAGGAAGTCTGCAAGCAATTGAACAGGACTTCCCCACAACCCAAGGTTCATGTATGTAATTGCGTTTGTCTATATATATATAATATATATACATTTATCCCTGGGGATAGGGGAGAAAGAATACTTCCCACGTATTACCTGCGTGTCGTAAAAGGCGACTAAAAGGGGAGGAAGCGGGGGACTGGAAATCCTCCCCTCCTGTTTTTTTTTTTAATTTTCCAAAAGAAGGAACAGAGAAGGGGGCCAGGTGAGGATATTCCCTCAGAAGCCCAGTCCTCTGTTCTTAACTCTACCTTGCTAACGCGGGAAATGGCGAATAGTTTGAAAGAAAAGAAATATATATACATAGGTGGTGAGAGCCTTGCAGAAGACCGAGTAGACAGTATATACGGAAAAGACACCAGCTTCTCTGGGGTCGACCTGGTGCTGTCCTCATCAGCACCACCAGCTGTCATGAAGATGATAAACAAAGGTACATGACTAGAGCAGCACAGATGAGCCTGCCATCCTGTGGACATACATCGGGAACATAATTGCCGTACCTTTATGTCCACACTACAGTACTGCTTGATTTTTAAGATTCTCCAACCCTCAGTTCCTTCTTTAGGAACCCTTACCGGAGGACAGGTAGAGCTGGAGTCCTTTCACACAACGTTCGAGTGTTTCCTGGTGACGTTAAACAGCAGATAGAGCCTAACTGTTCGGCCTCAGAGAGATTCTTCAATCAGACATTCCTCCCACGAAAGAAGATGATCCAAGCTACAACCTATCTCATCAAAACGTATCAAAGCATCTGTTTATGTAGTAACTTCCAGCCTCAAATCGTTCGAACCAGGTAGGTGAAGCTTTTTACGAAGCAGCGAAGAAATGTCAAACTCAGCCTCAAATCGTTCGAACCAGGTAGGTGAAGCTTTTTACGAAGCAGCGAAGAAATGTCAAACTCAGCCTCTAATCGTTCGAACCAGGTAGGTGAAGCTTTCCACGAAGCAGCGAAGAAATGTCAAACTCAGCCTCAAATCGTTCGAACCAGGTAGGTGAAGCTTTCCACGAAGCAGCGAAGAAATGTCAAACTCAACACAATGCACGTCTGAACCAGGTAGGTGAAGCTTTTTACGAAGCAGCGAAGAAATGTCAAACTCAACACAATGCACGTCTGAACCAGGTAGGTGAAGCTTTCCACGAAGCACCGAAGAAATGTCAAACTCAACACAATGCACGTCTGAACCAGGTAGGTGAAGCTTTCCACGAAGCAGCGAAGAAATGTCAAACTCAACACAATGCACGTCTGAACCAGGTAGGTGAAGCTTTCCACGAAGCAGCGAAGAAATGTCAAACTCAACACAATGCACGTCTGAACCAGGTAGGTGAAGCTTTCCACGAAGCAGCGAAGAAATGTCAAACTCAACACAATGCACGTCTGAACCAGGTAGGTGAAGCTTTCCACGAAGCAGCGAAGAAATGTCAAACTCAACACAATGCACGTCTGAACCAGGTAGGTGAAGCTTTCCACGAAGCAGCGAAGAAATGTCAAACTCAACATAATGCACGTCTGAACCAGGTAGGTGAAGCTTTCCACGAAGCACCGAAGAAATGTCAAACTCAACACAATGCACGTCTGAACCAGGTAGGTGAAGCTTTCCACGAAGCACCGAAGAAATGTCAAACTCAACACAATGCACGTCTGAACCAGGTAGGTGAAGCTTTCCACGAAGCACCGAAGAAATGTCAAACTCAACACAATGCACGTCTGAACTGTAAAACTGACAAACTCAACACAATGCACGTCTGAACCAGGTAGGTGAAGCTTTCCACGAAGCAGCGAAGAAATGTCAAACTCAACACAATGCACGTCTGAACCAGGTAGGTGAAGCTTTCCACGAAGCAGCGAAGAAATGTCAAACTCAACACAATGCACGTCTGAACCAGGTAGGTGAAGCTTTCCACGAAGCACCGAAGAAATGTCAAACTCAACACAATGCACGTCTGAACCAGGTAGGTGAAGCTTTCCACGAAGCACCGAAGAAATGTCAAACTCAACACAATGCACGTCTGAACCAGGTAGGTGAAGCTTTCCACGAAGCACCGAAGAAATGTCAAACTCAACACAATGCACGTCTGAACCAGGTAGGTGAAGCTTTCCACGAAGCACCGAAGAAATGTCAAACTCAACACAATGCACGTCTGAACCAGGTAGGTGAAGCTTTCCACGAAGCAGCGAAGAAATGTCAAACTCAACACAATGCACGTCTGAACCAGGTAGGTGAAGCTTTCCACGAAGCAGCGAAGAAATGTCAAACTCAACACAATGCACGTCTGAACCAGGTAGGTGAAGCTTTCCACGAAGCAGCGAAGAAATGTCAAACTCAACACAATGCACGTCTGAACCAGGTAGGTGAAGCTTTCCACGAAGCACCGAAGAAATGTCAAACTCAACACAATGCACGTCTGAACCAGGTAGGTGAAGCTTTCCACGAAGCAGCGAAGAAATGTCAAACTCAACACAATGCACGTCTGAACTAGGTAGGTGAAGCTTTCCACGAAGCAGCGAAGAAATGTCAAACTCAACACAATGCACGTCTGAACTGTAAAACTGAACATTTTACATTTGTTCTCAGCTGCAGACTTTTCACATTCGCAGAGTTGCGGTTGAAGAAGAACAGTCCCCGACGTTGCCACATATATATCTGTCGTTAGCTAAGCTTAGATTAGAACAAGTATTTGCCATGGAGCATCCAATGTTCACCTTAATAAGAATGAGAGTTAGATAGTCATCACAAACACTGTTCATGGATTGGAGACTGAGGCATCTTATTGGATCATAGACGAACATCAGTGAAGAAATATTTCCTCACCGAACAGCAAACCAGTTCTGATGATAATGAACATTAAATCCAAATTATCTCGGCGTCCTTCTGACTAGTACATTGAAAAAATTGTTCTCTATTATTTACTCACGATTTCCCATTCTCTCTCCATTTTAGAGTTAGAATCGCCCAGAACACAGTAGTCAGTGAACGAGGCAATTTTCCATTTATATTCCTAGTGCTGATCCTCGTTCTTTGATTTATATGCGGCTACTATTATGATCTTATCTTTAGTAGAATCATTCTAACAAAGTCTTTCCTCAGAGGGGATCCTGTTAATTTTCTATACATTAACTCTATACCACTGATATATTCACTTAACATTTCTGCTTCATGGAAATGTGAAGCCTTCGTATGATCGAGCTTCCCTTGCTTCTCTGGTTTTATATCTACAGACGAGGTAGAAAATGAGATAAAGTTAGACTGAAAGCTATTTTGTCTTCGTTCTCAGTTAGCAGGTAAGTTAGCGTTTTTTAGTTTCTTAATAGTTGATGAGGCTCGATAAACATGAACTCACTGGATATAAAACTAGTGCGTGGTGAGCCCGAAGGCGAGGTGTGTCATGACCATATAACAGCATCGATCGTGAGGGATTTTGCTGGGAACCTTCATCACTGACTCACTCGTCCCGACCAGGAGGCTCGGTCAAGCCTCGCACGTACCAGCAGCAGCAGCAGCAGTAGCAGCAGTAGTGTTTGTAGTAACGGAACTTCCTACAGTTCACTGGGATCGATAAGGAAGCCATCCTTCACTATACACAATGGTCAGTGCTTGCCTTAGTCAAGCCAATCTCCTTCTTGAACCAACAAACAGCAGGAGCATCACCACTCACGCTCATCCAGTCTGCTTGGAAGGCGTATATATATAAATTGGGCAACAAATATGCGTCTCCAGCAGACTTATCTGTCCATTCTATATCTACCTTCTGTTTCTCTATTCCACTTCTGTTTCTCCATTCTGCCTTTTTCCCTGTCCAACCCCATACACCCCTCTCCAATAACCATACACCCCCTCCATTAACCATACACCCTCTCCATTAACCATACACCCTCTCCATTAACCCCCCTACCTCTTCAGGCGAGAGTAGCTGGTGGGCAACAAAGATTACACGGAGGCGAATGGGGGTGCGGGGTGAGGAGGGGGGACGGAGGCTGTGATGCGGGCATTGACCCGTAATAACACCTTACACACACACACACACACACACACCCAAACACGTTCTTCTCAGAAGTTGGAGGGGGGGGGGGGGGTTGCCAGCGCTGCTGCCTCGTGACGTCTGGCAGCGAAGAACTCGGACGAAAGTTAGTGGTGGTGGAGGAGGAGGAGATGGATAAACCACATGAACCACACGGATACCGTGCAGATTAGGAGGAATGCCTTAGCACCCCTCCCGATGCGAGTCACCTCTTAAGGGCGAAGATGACGGTATCTATGTCGGTTGACGGAGAGGGATCCTCTGCTTCACGTCGGCCATCACACAAAACCATGATGACTGGGCGGTACGAGTCGCCGACCCACATACAGTATGGTGGCGCCATTTCCTCCTCCCATCCAGTACGTTGACTTCAAATTTGAAACTGTTCCGTGCGTCTCGGTAATTAACTCGACGTTAACAAACATCTTGTTATATTAAGGCGACAATCTTCGGCCTTATCTTCATTCGACTGACGTCTACAATTCGAAACGGCGTCGAGTTATTTTGAAAGCTTAAACTGACTAACACGTCGCTGAAATAAACTGGCCACTTTGGGAGATGGTCTTAGTTAAACGAGATGAACTGTGTGCGACCGTAGATAAAGCGGGGTTAAACTGTTTACGACAGTAGATGAAGCGGGGTTATACATCACTGACAGACACCAGTATTAAACACTAATCACATGGAGAGCGGTCTATGGAAGTTGATTGTTGTGAACTCTATGGCCATCTACTGTGCATCTGTACGTGATATGCTGTACACGTAGTGACCAGCTTCTGTACATATTGTGACCAGCTGCTGTGTGTCTGATAGCGAGATGCTGTACGCCAGACAGTTAATTGCTGTGCATTTGGAGAGTGGCTGCTGTTCTTTTGCCGGAGGATTGCTGTATACATAGTACAATCAGCTGCTGTACATCTGGTGACCAGTTTCTCTACACTTGGCTCACTGCTGCACACCTGGTGGCCAAGCACTATACTCCGCCTGGTAGCCAAGTGATGTTCACCTGGTGTGCACCCGGCGGCTTGGTGGCATAAACCTAGCACCCAAGCTCTGTTCACCTGATGTTCACCTTTTGTACACCAGATGGCAGAGAAATGATTATCTGATGTTCATCTGTTGTACACCTGATGGCCAAATGCTGTTCGCATGATGTTCATCTGCTGTGCACCTGATGGCCAAATGCTGTTCACATGATGTTCATCCTCTATGCGCCTGATGGCCAGATGCTGATCAACTGTTTTTCACCTAATGATGTACTTGGGGAACACCCACTGGCGAACAGCTGTGCAGGTGGTGGCCAACTCCCGAATGCACGTGATGGCCAAATGCTCTTCACCTTGAGGGTCATCTCCTGTACTGCCTGGAGGCCAGCAACAGCGCCACCTGCGAGCAGTCCGTTGTTGCACGCCTCTGTAGGTGACAGCTTTCCCTCGGCGGACGGGGAACCAAGAGGGAAAGGTTGGTGTAGCTGTGCCGTAGGCCAGGGAGAGGGAGGTGGAGGGGTGGGGTGTGGTCCATCTGAAGGCGAGGGCCCGTGCCAAGCTGACACAAACCAGCAGCCCTCGTGAAAGGGGTCTTAAGACCGACTTTGACCAAAGAGGTCACCAACTCTCGCCAAGGGATATCACGTCTTCCAAACTGTATTACGCTACGTAATCCAGTAATAATGATATTACAGACAGCACTTGACATCACCTGCTACAGTTCCAGAGAGGTCTGTGACGAAGACATAATCTAAAGGTGAAAAAATCTATAGATTAGCTTCAGTAAAAAGAGCTTCATTTTGGTAAGACCAGTTTTAATGGAGAATACTACCTCTGGAGTTCCATAACCAGTAACTGCTTGATACTGGTGTTCCAAGCTAAGAATCAGTAATGCCTGGTAAAGACATCAAAACCTATCAATTTGTTTTATGGTTGTGTTCATGAAAAAAATCTCGTCCACTGGAAAGGTTCCGATAGATCGATGGTACAAGTTTTCATCAAGTATTTTCGATTAGGCGGAAAATATCACTCGTTTTGAAATGTGGCGTGAATGGTAATGGAAGACCTTTGGCCCGAGGGCGACGACCCATGGGGAGTTGAAGCCTCCGGGACCCAGAAGAAAGTTGACGGTGTAGATGAAAGTTTCTGGTAAATGGTGTTTCTCAACCGAGCAGTGTTACCAAGCGCCAGAGGGGGGGAGGGGATAGACTCACCTCTAGTGGCTCTCTCTCTCTCTCTCTCTCTCTCTCTCTCTCTCTCTCTCTCTCTCTGGACCATCTCATGGTCCTGTACACGCCTAGCGGTCACGAACTGAGTGGTAGTTCGCCTTCTACTACCAGATGGGTATAACCTGAGTAGGGCACCTCCTAATCAACCTGATTAGCCAAATCAAGCAAGTCTAACCAATATTGTGAGACGTCATGAGCAAGTCTCGTGGTCACCTTACGTAACAACAACGGTCTGGGTTGTAGTCATGAGCCAGTCTCTTCGTCACCTTACATAACAACACAACCGCTAGGTTAGTGTAGCCCAAAGGTGCCCTCGGGAAGGCTCCGGCTTTGAGAACACTTATTCACAGAGGGAAAGTATATGTTCTTTTGTTCTCCAGAAAGTGCAACGGACGGATATTCTTTTGTTCGTCTATGGTGTTGTATTCACTATACGATTTTTTTTTTCTACATCTGTTGAGAGATCACCTTAAGATTAGGCCACATGCATGAATGTAGGCCGAACACAGATGATTGTAACACGGTCGCCAAAAGTCACTCCCTCACGGTGTAACCACAAGTAGGCTAGGTTGGGTAAGATATATATATATATATATATATATATATATATATATATATATATATATATATATATATATATACATTTTTTTTCTTTTTTTTATACATAGTCGCCATTTCCCGCATTAGCGAGGTAACTTTAAGAACGGAGGACTGAGCCAAAGAGGGAATATCCTCACTTGGCCCCCTTCTCTGTTCCTTTTCTTTTTGGAAAAGTATAAACTGGAGGGGAGAATTCCCAGTCCCATGCTCCCTCCCATTGAAGTCGCCTTTTACGACACTCAGGGAGTTCGTAGGTAGCTATTCAGCTATTCTTTCACCCCTGTCCCAAGGGATAATATATATGTAATGTGAGAGGCGGGTTGGACTAGACAGACTTGATTGTGTATATAAAGTTATCGCGCGGCCATTTTCTAACCCCCCTATATATATATATATATATATATATATATATATATATATATATATATATATATATATATATATATATATAATATAATATGTATTCGCCATTTCCCGCATTAGCGAGGTAGCGTTAAGAACAGAGGATTGAACCATAAGATGAGAAATCCTCACTTGGCCCCCTTCTTTGTTCCTTCTTTTGGAAAATTAAGAAGCAAAGTCGAGATAGTTGGGACATTTTGAGAGCAAAGATGAAGAAAGAAAGAATAGCTAAAACAGCACTCACCTGGAAAGATAAAGAAGGAAGATATTTAAAAAACTGAAACGAAATACAGATTGGAGTGATAACGAGCGAAAGAAGTTTAATGAAACAGATTGGAATAGTGAGAACGATATTTATATTTATATGTATATATATATATATATATATATATATATATATATATATATATATATATATATATATATATGTATATATATATATATATATATATATATATATATATATATATATATATATATATATATATATATATATATCTTTTTTTTTTTTTTGCTTTGTCGCTGTCTCCCGCGTTTGCGAGGTAGCGCAAGGAAACAGACGAAAGAAATGGCCCAACCCACCCCCATACACATGTATATACATACGTCCACACACGCAAATATACATACCTACACAGCTTTCCATGGTTTACCCCAGACGCTTCACATGCCCTGATTCAGTCCACTGACAGCACGTCAACCCCGGTATACCACATCGATCCAATTCACTCTACTCCTTGCCCTCCTTTCACCCTCCTGCATGTTCAGGCCCCGATCACACAAAATCTTTTTCACTCCATCTTTCCACCTCCAATTTGGTCTCCCACTTCTCCTCGTTCCCTCCACCTCCGACACATATATCCTCTTGGTCAATCTTTCCTCACTCATTCTCTCCATGTGCCCAAACCATTTCAAAACACCCTCTTCTGCTCTCTCAACCACGCTCTTTTTATTTCCACACATCTCTCTTACCCTTACGTTACTTACTTGATCAAAGCACCTCACACCACACATTGTCCTCAAACATCTCATTTCCAGCACATCCATCCTCCTGCGCACAACTCTATCCATAGCCCACGCCTCGCAACCATACAACATTGTTGGAACCACTATTCCTTCAAACATACCCATTTTTGCTTTCCGAGATAATGTTCTCGACTTCCACACATTCTTCAAGGCTCCCAGGATTTTCGCCCCCTCCCCCACCTTATGATCCACTTCCGCTTCCATGGTTCCATCCGCTGCCAGATCCACTCCCAGATATCTAAAACACTTTACTTCCTCCAGTTTTTCTCCATTCAAACTTACCTCCCAATATATATATATATATATATATATATATATATATATATATATATATATATATATATATATATATATATATATATATATGAATGAATAAGGGCAGACAGTATGAATTATGTACATGTGTATATATGTATATGTCTGTGTGTGTATATATATGTATACGTTGAAATGTATAGGTATGTATATGTACGTGTGTGGACGTGTATGTATACACATGTGTATGTAGGTGGGTTGGGCCATTCTTTCGTCTGTTTCCTTGCGCTACCTCGCGAACGCGGGAGACAGCGACAAAGTATAATGGAATAATAAATGAATAGTGTGAACATATATACATATATATATATATATATATATATATATATATATATATATATATATATATATATATATATATATGATAATGTAATGTAAGACAAGCATATGTGACATTTTCTCAACACACAGCCTATGTCATGTATCTTAACGACGACTACTGCTCATTCTACCATTACTACAATTTAGATCGTGAAGCCCACTTTCCGCCTCACAGTCGCAGGAACCACAATCGAAAATGAGCACTGCATAAAATCTTCGAAGAAAATCGAGACCCGTGAAACGCAACTCTTTATTTGGGTGTAGTAGCCACCTCAATATGAGATCATAGGCTTTGCGATCTTGTTAAGACGGTTTCTTTTTTTTTTCGTATCATTTTCGTATAACATGATGCCTTTGCACCTCTTCGTATTTCTTCTTCTTGGTCATGAGATATCCACGTGAAGTTTGGTGCAGATATACACGAGACAATAGATGAAAACACCTGTTTTCTTTGAAAGTCCTCCATGGCTCTTTGAAGTCTTGATTATTTTCATGTTTTTAGCGTTCTTCGTCACAGTTCATGACATTTACTTTGGTGAACCCGGCTGATGAAAGAACTGAGCTTATTCCATAAATGTCCCGTGACGCCAATGGGCTTTTCACTCAATGCTTATAAAACTGTAAAATGACGTAGAAACGTTAGATGGTCAACTTATGGAAAATGATTTCTCGCGAGAAGTAGAATCTGCTTCTCTCTGCTCTAAGACATTAAGAAAACTTCCGATTTTATAACGCAGTAGCTTTCATAGTGCAAAACCTGTGTATATCTATGATGTATGGAAGTTATATTCCACTAACTTAGATACGTAACAGGTCAATGAACTCTGCTTCTATATATATATATATATATATATATATATATATATATATATATATTTTTTTTTTTTTTTTTTTTTTTTTTTTATACTTTGTCGCTGTCTCCCGCGTTTGCGAGGTAGCGCAAGGAAACAGACGAAAGAAATGGCCCAACCCCCCCCCCCCATACACATGTACATACACACGTCCACACACGCAAATATACATACCTACACAGCTTTCCATGGTTTACCCCAGACGCTTCACATGCCTTGCTTCAATCCACTGACAGCACGTCAACCCCTGTATACCACATGACTCCAATTCACTCTATTTCTTGCCCTCCTTTCACCCTCCTGCATGTTCAGGCCCCGATCACACAAAATCTTTTTCACTCCATCTTTCCACCTCCAATTTGGTCTCCCTCTTCTCCTCGTTCCCTCTACCTCCGACACATATATCCTCTTGGTCAATCTCTCCTCACTCATTCTCTCCATGTGCCCAAACCATTTCAAAACACCCTCTTCTGCTCTCTCAACCACGCTCTTTTTATTTCCACACATCTCTCTTACCCTTACGTTACTTACTCGATCAAACCACCTCACACCACACATTGTCCTCAAACATCTCATTTCCAGCACATCCATCCTCCTGCGCACATCTCTATCCATAGCCCACGCCTCGCAACCATACAACATTGTTGGAACCACTATTCCCTCAAACATACCCATTTTTGCTTTCCGAGATAATGTTCTCGACTTCCACACATTTTTCAAGGCTCCCAAAATTTTCGCCCCCTCCCCCACCCTATGATCCACTTCCGCTTCCATGGTTCCATCCGCTGACAGATCCACTCCCAGATATCTAAAACACTTCACTTCCTCCAGTTTTTCTCCATTCAAACTCACCTCCCAATATATATATATATATGTCACAAATCACTACTTTTGCATACAGTATCATTGACGTGACTAGAACAGGATTGTTGGCGTTAACTGGAACCAGTGATGCCCAGCGACATCGACCTGAAAGTCATTAATCTCTCGAGCACGGCGATACGACCCTTTTAACCAGGATGACCTGACCTTTGTTTGACCTAGCCGTTAAGGGTCAGGTCAAAAGCAAACACCATCAGTGCCCAAGAGTCGTACCGTTCTGTTCAAAGATGGTACAGTTGTGCTCAAGGGTCGTACCACCGTGCTCAGGAGGTTAACATAACCAAAACACTAAAATGTCTGCATGTGAATTCAGAATTCGCGATTAGCGTGTCCTTCGCTGACTTCAACTCGTGCTATTTACCTTCCGTAAACAGGAGCCATTTTCTCATTCATTCTTCCTCAAGTCTTTTTCAAATTCCTTTAAAAAAAAACTACATCAAGGTTCTTCTATTAGTTAAACGAGGCTGTTACATATTCCTCTGGGTATCGATGCCGCGTTTACGGGTTGCTAAATGCATGTCTTGTTGCTAACCGAATGACCAGCCACCCCCACCTAAGCCGACGGATCGACCCCTCCTCACCCACTTTTGCGATCGGGCGAGCGTGAAAACCTCGGAGGGCATTGCCTTGCCTCTTCCCCCCTCTCCCCTCCCTCCTTCCCTCCCTCCCAAATCGTGATGATGTAATAACCTTGAGTGAGGCATCGCTGGGGAGGCAATTAGCCTTTAGCGCTCATTTAGGAATGGGTGGTGGGTGGCGTGTCGTCCGTAAGTGGAGAAGACGGGAGGCGTGTGAGTTGTCTGGGTTATGGGTGAGGAGGGAGTGGAACGTAACCCCTCAGGGCGGTCTGTGTGTGTGTGTGCGTGTTAGTGTGGGAGGGAGGGCAACATGCAAAGAGTCCAGCGGCTGTCGGGTGCGACAGTGGTGGAGAAGGATGCACGAGACGCCCTCAACTGTACACGAGCCTGATTCCTAGAGTAGGCAGGTGCGTCAACCCAGTAAATCCCACTGGTTTAAAAGCTATTATAAGAGTCCTGCAGGCGGATGTGGCAGCTATGAGAGTCCTGTAAGAAGTATGATTGAGTTATGTGAGACCCCCGTTAGCCGATGTACGTGAGTCCCCAGAGCTTCTACGTGAGTGAAAGAGCGGATGGGGGGGTCTTATAAGTGGAAGAGCTGTGTCCTACAGGTCGGGCGTTCCGAAAGGTGGGTGTAGGAACCATTTGAATCCTAAATGTGCCAGAAAGATGAGAGTCCTATGAGCATAATTGCTAAATCAGATTTTATAGGTGTAAGAAAGAGCTCGCTGAAGTCTATAGGTATATATAAAAGCTATGAGAGTCTTATAGACGGTCGTAAGAACGATAAGAGTCCAGTAGGTGAGTGCAAGAACTAACTGTCCTATGGAAAGAACAACAGTTAGGTTGAGCATATCCTATAAATAGGATTAAGAGCTTTATGAGATCTTTGAGTGTTTATGAGCGAAGTGAGAGATCTCTTGGTTGAAATAACAAAATTGTGTTTAAACTCTTGAGAAAATTGATCTCAATATGGCCAATATTTTTATTAAATCAAAATGTAAGACTATATGGGTCATCCCTTAATGCAAATACGACGGGAGTGTCACCTCAGAGAACGGAATCTTGTCGAAATCAACACAAGAGACTATAGCACTATACGTCTATATCCCAATGTCTGTAATATCCCATTGCTGTTTTTCAGTGTATCATAATACCACTGTATCACTCTAGCTTCATGCCACTGTACTATAGTATAGCTATATCTATATTACTGTGCCACCGAGTCGACAAAATTCGCATCAATGTATTGTTGCATCACTGAATCCTTGTCTCACACTGCTCGCTACATTTGCGTTGCACTCCATGATCATGTAACTAACTGTAGAAATATTCCTGTATCACGTTCTCTGTATCTCATACGGTGTTAGCGTAGAGCATATCATCATGTGTGTGTGTGTAAGATGCAATCACTGTATTGCTATACTAGTATTATTATTATATCTAATATGCCTTAGCATGGAATACCTGTATCATTGATTGACTATCAGCGTAAAAATGCTTCATTAAGTAGCCGCATTACTGAATATATATACATATATATATATATATATATATATATATATATATATATATATATATATATATCACAGTCACTGTACCGCGGCGCAACCATATGACAGCAGCTGTATCAATGAGTAGCTGTGTCGAAGTGTAACTGTAACCCGAAGGACATGTATCGCTGCATCATGAAATCCTGTAACAAGGAACACCTGAACGACTACATTATTCAAAGTTACAGTAAGAAACTGTAACGCAATATCCTTGTATCACCCTAACACTATAACCTCGGCTCAGAAACTTCGTAATTTACTACATTTATGGTGTTTCTTTATACAGAGGAATACAAAGGAATTCAAACAGCAACAGGCCACTGGGTCCTTCTGAGGCTTTTTATGACAGCGGAAGATATATTATCAGACACTCGCTGATTACTGCGGTAAAAGTTAGAATTTATACAGATGATTTAGAGAAAATAGCCTGCAAATTGTCAGTGTGGCTAAGGAGGCGCAAATAATGCAAATCGTGAACTTGAAGCGAAATAGTTATCAAGGCTGTTCTGAAACGCATCTATAGTTCTCTCCAATTGGCAAAACGTTCCATGTGTTAACAATCCTGTTGAAAAAAGAAAGCAGTTCGCCTCATTCGAGGTAAAACGTTTGCCTACGAGTGAAATCAGACGAATCAAGTCTTAAGTAAGTAGATAATAAAGATTATCAAAACCTTTGATCATTGTGAATAATGGTATTAGATCACCTCCCAACCTTCTCTTTTCTCAGCTAAATAGATTCAAGTCGTTTAATTTGATCTCGATGGATTTGTTTCTCAGTCTGAGAATCTTCTTAACAGCTCGACGTAGCACTCTATCCATTCTGTCTACGTCATTTTTTTTTTTAAGGTAGGGTGACCAAAACTGAGCACAGTATTCAAGACGTGGACGAACCAGTGAATTATAAAGAGTAAGGATGATTTCCCTGGAGTTGATTAAATTCGAAGGCTCTACCTATGAATCCAAGAATATTTGCTCGCTCTTTTCACCGCTTCTGTTCAGTGCTTGTTTAGTTTTAGGTCACCAGAGATCATTACGCTGAAGTCTCTTTCCACATTTACCTTGTGCAATTGAACAGAATTCTTCATGTAGCTTGCATCTTCGTTTTTGCTTTCCACATGTAAAACTTTGTACTTATCGATATCAAAATTCATTTGCCTCCTATGAGCATAGTCCATCACTTTGGTATCATATATCTAGAATGAATATATCTACATAACGAGAGAATTATGACTCATGAGGCCTTATCAAACGGTGTAATAATGCCATTCATTTAGCCTTATTGCAACCCAATATAACCTTGCCTTACAGGAAGCCTCAACACTTGACTAGATTCGCCAGCGATCTCAGTTCAAAAGCTTCGTGCGTTACCTGTGTTACAACATTCACCTTCCTCTCATTCTTGTAGCCATGCCATCCATGCAGCCCAAATTGGTTAGCGGCAGAAAGGGAATACCTAAACTCGAGTTTACAAACATTAAGATAACGCAGGAGTTTAAACTATGAAGGTGCCGAGGCGTGTTAAGACTACATAAACCTCATGCACATCAGGTAACAGCAGCACAAGCGGTATCATAAATCTTGCTGGGTATTACGACTGTGTGGGTGATGAATAGCATGACCAGTGGCTCTTGAGGAATCATGGCTGATCACAGCGGGTGTCTCATTAAATCATGAGTTCTCATTCCCCTTAACATAGCGAGTGTTACTGAGGTGGTCAGGGGATTTACTCTAGTGTCACGAGATCTCAACATAGCGAGTGTTACGATGGAGTTCAGGGGATTTACTCTAGTGTCACGAAATCTCAACAGAGCGAGTGTTACTGAGGACGTCAGGGGATTTACTCTAGTGTCACGAAATCTCAACAGAGCGAGTGTTACTGAGGAGGTCAGGGAACTTACTCTAGCGTCACGAAATCTTAACATAGCGAGTGTTACTGAGGAGGTCAGGGAACTTAACTCTAGCGTCACGAAATCTCAACACAGCAAGTGTTACTGAGGAGGTCAGGGAACTTACTCTAGCGTCACGAAATCTTAACATAGCGAGTGTTACTGAGGAGGTCAGGGAACTTACTCTAGCGTCACGAAATCTCAACATAGCGAGTGTTACGAAGGAGGTCAGGGAACTTACTCTAGCGTCACGAAGCTGGCGACGCCACACTCGGCCAATTAGCCACAAGTCTAAGCTTTTTGTCCTTAACGTAGACTCGAGCATAATGAGGCAAGAACTTACAATGAGGCAAGTGAAGGAGGTGGGGGGGGGGGTCACGTCTCCACGCCGATGATCCGAAAAGATTGAGGGAAATTTTTCCGAAGTCAAATCCGTACCAGGAAAGCAGGTCCACGATTCAGCTCATCCACAGCTGCGTGTTTTATTTTTTTTTTCACCCTTTAAGTCTGCATCGCCTAGAAGCAATAAGAGGTGCGTGAGGATCTTAAAAAAAAAAAACAAAGATGTAGAAATAGGAAGAAATTATTAGATAAGTTGTATTTTCTTTTACATGAGTCTAACGTAAGACAGCATATCATGTATGTGAAAAACAAGCTCTTTATTCAATCTCGCATTGTTGAAATACATCGCGATTTCTTTTACATGAGCCTGACGTAAGAGAGCAAATCATGCAGGTTAAGAGCATAAAAACTTTACTCATCTCGACACCGAGTGTCATTGACGTAGGGAGTCATTAAACCTATGAATATAGAACCAAACGTTTTATAACCTTGACTCGGTGTGTGTATATGCGAGGTGCACGGACGATAATTGCTTGGCATCGTTATCTTTAAGGTATATCCCGTGTCATGATGGTGCTGATATGTTCGTCTGTAAAAAAATCTCTCTTACGTACGTGTTATCACCTACATGTCTGGAGATTAAAGCTGATGTTCCACTCTATGTAATTCACGTCTCGTTTCTGCTCGAGATTCGATTTATGAAATGGTGGTGTACCCAGTAGTGCGCCGTTCTGTCCCAAAGGTATGCTTGACCCCAAGATTTCTCGGACGTCTTTTACTAATACTGTTTAAGAGGAACAGTAAACTTAAAGTACGACGTCATGTGAAATGATGTCGAATTACTGAAAGACTCATGAACCGAGGATAGCTGGGTGTTTGGGCTTTAAGGCCCTTCAATTGCCGCGCAGATTAGGCCCATCATCTTCAAGCAACATCCACCAACCGAAGAACTCTTAATAATTGAAGTGTTAAGGATAACAATTTTAAGATCCTATGCACTGTGCAAGTCTGTGATCCCTGTTAGACCCATAACGTCATGGGGCTTCATTTTGCGAAAGATTTTAAGATATACATGGTGCAATTTTGGCTGTAAATAACTTTTAGAAAAGCTTTTTTTTAATATGGCCTAAAACTGTAGAACAAATTTACATAAAATTCAAAGACGAAATATTCGTATATTCATTATTCTAATCGACAGTCCCAGTACGGTTCCCATTTTCGGACAAAGGCAAGTCTGAACGTCGTCAGAACTGGTTGTAGAAGGCGATGCCTTTAGAAGGTATGAGTAACACACATGTTCGTGGGGGAGGGAGACTGATTACCTTTTTATCATCTGCCGTATCAACAGCCAATAAAATTCGTAAGCGGCTAACGCCACCAGAAGGTCACGAGCTGCTGACCAAAGGCACAGATGGGTTTTGCCTCTGCATTTTCGTCTTTAAGAACGACTTTGCATTTTCGTCTTTAACAACGACTTGACCAAGTTTGTGCTTTTTGCTTTCAGATGCGTTGAAATTCTTTGCGGAGTTGTTCGAGTTTGCAGAGTTTTCCAGGAGTTCAGGGCTTTTGGGGTAGTTTCTTTCGTCCTGAGCAAAGGTATATGTTCCAGTGCCGCTGGACATATTTTTCCAATATAGTATGTTGAAAATCATACTGCATGAAAGCAAGAATTATAGAAATAATGTCTGCATCTACTTAGGACTCTCTCAGAAGCTATCTGTTTTGGTTATTCGAGCTGTTTACCTCCTTAGCTATTATGTACAAATCGGGGTGTGGTGATTGAACGGTGGTCTGTTGGGCGTGGGGCGTCTGGGTTGGGTCGGGGTGAGATGGCGGGGAATAGGGTGGGGAGAGGAAGGCCTCCGCAACGGGTGTGTGTGTGTGTGTGTGTGTGTGTGTGTGTCATAAGATTGTTGCCAAACAGCTGCGTGAGTTGCCGTTGTTGGTTAGAGAGGGTTGACAGAGATAAAGGCTTCTTGAATAGGTGGTGTAAGATGGAGGGTTGAGTTTTATCTTTACACTGGCCAACCCATTCGGTTCCCCTACGTTTGCCCTCGGTGATGCAGTTCTGATGCACTTCTTCAGCTATTCATGATAATCTGGGACCTCTCTTTCTTTTATTCCTTAGTCGTGTCCTTTTTCTTAAGATTTATCTCGTCGACTCAAGCACTATGTTTTCAAGGACTTGACCTTACAGTCATAAAGAATGTGTCGTGTATCTGAACTGTGTAAGGAAGAGATCCAATCCAACCTCTCGAACTGTTCCTATTACTCCACTTCAAGCTCTCGAACTCTTGAGTGTCTCAACCATTCTTTTCCATGACACTTTCAAGTTCTGAACCTACACCCGAACTCTTAGACTGTGCTTTAATTTATCCATCTCAGTACATGTAACTGTGTACGCGATGAACCAAAGCAAACTTACGATCAAAAGTTGTGACCTGTAAATGTAAGACTTCCCATCAAACATAAATTCTTCTAGGAACAGATGCGTCTCTAAAACTTGAATTGAACTTGTAATAAAGGCAACTGAATCTCTCGAACTGTATTATGGGTGATTCAACTGAATCTCTCGAACTGTATTATGGGTGATTCATCTGAGGACAGTGATGGGAGTATGTAATATATCCACCTGAATCTTAAAAACTCTTAGAAACAGACACATTCCAAAATTCTGAGCTGTGCGTGTGATAAATCCAGCATAAATCCCTTGATCCGTGTTTATGATAACTCCCATCTCTATCCCCCGAACTGTACTTGAAGTAAATCCATCTTAAATATTTTATTTTTTGTACTGAATCCACATGGCACCCGAATACTGCGTACAGTAGTCTTCAAAGTGAACCCACCTTCAAACTCTTGAATTCACTTCGCATCAGTTCTACCTCAAGGCTTCTGTCCTGCGCTGTTTCACTGGCCTGCCTTCTTACTACTGTTGACCGCGACTGCTAATGAATCATCATGAACCATCCATTTCAGGCCCTTATACCAAAGATTTCTCTACCCTACTTCGCTCACGTCCCTACCATCATTATTACACTGCGACATTACGACATCCTCCTGTACATCCAAATCATCTATGGTCTCTCGCATTCATTCCACCTAATCATCGGCTCCTGAATGTTCAGTGACATTTATTCCTTTCACATACCTTCAGTTTTAGGTTATTTCCTGGCAAACCGATGCATAAACTTTTTAGGACCAGTTGAGTTTATTACGCCCGCATCCCATATAAGGGTCACAGACCTAACTTTCACCCTCTGTCCACACGCACACACGCACGCACTATATGTCAACCCCCTTTTAAACACACCCACCAGTGGCACTCGGTCCCCCTCACACGCCCTCACCACAATATCATTAAGTGCAAGAGAGAACATAGGTGGTGTGGTGGCCTGCAGTGACCACTAAAAGTGCAGGGGTTCGTGATAGAAGGGCCACCTTTGAAGCCTTTCTATAATGGAAAGGGGCGCTTCATGTACATCTAAGGCATGAAGTGAGGAGGACAGGGATTCGAGCCCCATTTCCTCCTCCTCCCTCCGCCTGAGCGCGTTCCTTAAGTGGTATTGATCCATGGTGAGCCCTCAATGCAGATCCCTTCGCTCAACCCCCGACTCTCGAACCTTTCTCTCCCATTTGACGCGTACTCAACCCTCACCGTAGAATCCTTCGCCCATTGTCGAAAATCACTCAACCCGCGCTGTAAAATCATCCACCCGTCTTAAAAGGGCGCCAACCCCCTCAGCGTAGAATCCATTCGTTTGTCTTGACAAGCGGTCAATCCTCACCGCAGAATATATACTCAACCCCTCACTCTCAAATCCTTCACGCCTTTTTGACAAAAGTTATTCACTCCACTTTGTAGAGTGCCGTATCCGCTTCATCAGTGCTTCCTCACCATGGCAGGATTGCATTACATTCCCTGCCAGTATCGCTGCTCCACCACCTAACCTCAAGACCTACTACTCTATCCCTTCTCTTTTACATTCTCAGTTTCATTTCGTGACACATCACTAGAAATGGTCTCACTCTGTCTCTCTTGTCATCTTCGTGAATTCGTCTCACTGTCTCTAATCATCTCCGTGAATTAGTCTCACAGTCTCTTATCTTCGTATAATTGGCTTTCATTATGGCACCAGAGGAACCATCATATCACATATGCGAGCGACTGATTGTTATCGACACATGTCGTTTGAAAATGCTGCTTCCGTTACGAGTTCTTCTTTGGCTTGTGTCAGGCTAGGCGCTCCATGTTGGTACGGACGCCCCGTCTCTCTCTCTCTCTCTCTCTCTCTCTCTCTCTCTCTCTCTCTCTCTCTCTCTCTCTCTCTCTCTGAGATAGTTTCACCGTGGTTACAACCGCTCGCTCACTCATGTCCATAAATGAGACAGAAACTCTGAGTATTCGTTAATGAGTCATTTCATTTCATTTACAATACTGACATTCCTCTTTGTGAGACAGTCGCATGAAATTCTATAGATCTAACAACCAATCACTGTTTTTTCTTTTTTTTTTTTCGCGTTTATACATCTCGTGACACGGCTGCTGACATCCATCATAACGCCTGACACAGATATACTGGTCTGTGGCTTTCCCTCGAGGTTATTCAATTACGGTCGAGAGAAGTCACCCCCGCCGATGATATGTGGAGAAGAGGTGACCTCATTCCTCCGTTGCCTAGGGTCGCCTGTCGCACTTCATGCCAAGCCTTGTTTCATAACTCTACAATGCCGGAGATCATCCTAGGGGAAGTGCAACGTCGTGGTATGCCTGTGGGACATGGTTAACATTTGTGTCTGTTGGGAAACGCCTTTGTGACCCAGACGACCTACGTTGTCTGTTGCCACGGGGTTATAGAGTTATTAGCGGACGTCGATCACCGATATTTAGTGACTGGCTCGTACGTTACCTAAGGATCTCTCTCTCTCGTTCACATCGTAGATTATTCCAGTGTGTTCTGTCATCACATGATTCTATGGTGAATGATGCTGTCAGTTCTGATAAGAAAAAAAGATGTTTTAGTATGAGGATGCAATCGATTCTCGTCTTCCGCTTTGAAAGCGGTTGTCAATACCATCCTATGCCTCGTTTCAAGAGGCTTATGTTTAATGGGGATGGCATTAGAGATTACGTTAGTCTTCATAGTAACTGGTAGGATCATCGTATCACTGACTGAAACGCCGCTTTCTCACATCTGGAAGACGAAGGCGTGTCTGGCATGCGGGGCAAAGCCATTAATTTTCCTCTGGCAGTTTGGCAGTCCCCCCCCCCTTCTCCCTCTCACAGAGACAGCTGCTGCTGCTGCTGCGTTCACCAAAGCGAAACTACAGTTATTTCTAACTTTTACAACACTGTTCTGCGTTTCTGTTATCTTTCGCTACCACAAACTGCCTCGAAAGAACCCAGTGGTCTGCTGCTCTTTTGAATTCTCTTGAACTCCGTTGTAAAATGCGGAAGGAAAATGGAAAAAGTATTCTTGAGCACATGGTAAAAAAAGAAAAAAAAGAATATATATATATATATATATATATATATATATATATATATATATATATATATATATATATATTTGTATATGATCACGTGGTAAAAAGTAAAAAAGAAAAGTATCTTCCTTGATGGGTCTGATGAATTTCGAAATGATCAATAAAGACTCGTATTGCCTTGAGGAGTTTTGGTAAGTGTGACAGCGAGACAAATTTCCTCAATTATGGTAGCCCCATGTTGTAGTTATTTCCACGAATATAGGAAATTAGTGTAACACTTGTTATGGCAAATGACAGGAAATATCACGAAACGTCGATATATGATAATATCCTGAAAATGGGGCAACCAATGTGAAGCAGACAATGGGTATTTCTCAAAATCCTTCGTCCTTATTGTCATATTCTTTTTGCTCGGAAAGTGGCAATTCTATCAGCGAGTAAGTGGCACATCAACGCGAAACAAAATGTAGGAGTTCAGTGGTAGACTTCACACCTCTTCACAACAAGATCACCGAGACACCAGTACTATACATTTTACGTTGGAGGCTTCAGTCATGGACAGAAGTCCACATCAAGGCTGAGCCTTACCTTGAAATATAAAGAGTTTATTAAATGAAAAGGAAAACGAAGAGACAGAGTAAAGAATTCACGAATTTTGGAGGTGAGGAACCTGTCATTCAAAAAGTGACAGATCATAGTTATTGGGAAAGACATTAGAGGGTAGAGAGTTCCAAAGCTCTGAGGTGTTGGGAAGGAAACAGTTATCAAAACTGCCCACCCTTCGGTTGCCAACGGCCACACAGTACTCATGTGACGCAGCAACTTGTACAGTACTGCATGGTCTTGCTAGTTATGGAGGGGGCACACAAACCACCAGCTCTAGGGACCAAAACTGGATCATTACCTATAGAAGAGGGAAAATGAACCAGCAGTGCGGCATAGGGTAAGTGGGTCAAGTTTTGGAGTTAGCCTGGGAGAGTTCATAAGTCGGGGCGCTTTCGACTTAATTCCGTCATGTGAGGATGCAGAGCTAGAACCACCCCAGATGTACTCCATACAAGGACGGATCAATCCTTTGTTTGAATGTAGCAAATGTTCCGAGAAAAGAGAAATTTCGACATGTAAACACGATTCCCAGTTTCTTAGAAGCAGACCTTGCTATTTGTGTAACGTTGGGCTCCCAAAATAGTGCGGAAATTACAGCAATACAAGTATGTTCATCGAGTCAAAAGGTGGAATTACATATCCGTCAAAGGAGAGAGGAAAGGTGTGAGGAATTTCTTTTATAAAGAGATGGAGAGAAATTTGGGTCTTGGAGACGTACAAAACTTAATCATATTTCGTCACCTCAGTGAAATATCCAGTCTTAGTCTGAGTTTATTAAGGAAGCCGAGTCAAGACTTGGAGATGCAGATCGAGTGAGAGAAGGAGCATATTTAAAGGATGTGGAGGAATGAGGTTTCGAGTTGTCATTATATGAGAGCATTTGGTTCTTTGCAGAAAGAAAAGGCTATCGTTGATAAAAAAAAAGAAGGAAAAAAATGGAGAGACCGAAGAGAATCTTGAGGGACACCGCTGTTGATGGAGAAAGGGGAAGAGGCAGATCCATCGACAATTACGGAGATATATCGGCCCGAGAGCAAGCTAGATAAGAGAAGCAAAGTGAGGGGGAAAGCCGAAAGAGAGGAGCTTAGAGGCGAGACCCTGTCAAAAGTTATGCATATGTCAAGGGCAACTACTCAGGATTCCCCAGAATCTTCCATGGATGATGACCGCAAACACACACACACACACACACACACACACACACACACACACACACACAGACATACACTAACCGTTCCTTCAGACTATATCGACCAACATCACGCACTCTACACCTACATACCGTAACAACCGATACTATACACTCTAACCAACCCATCACTACACTCAGACAACTCTATGATACACACTGTCGCAACCAACACTAAACATCACCTCACACCTCAGCATTTAGGCTCCTGTAACAGCAGCACCTGCCTCCTTAAGGGATAAAGGTGACCGCCATTGCTCCCACTATCTGCTGCTGGGGATTCTGGTCTTAGGCCAAGGTGCTGCGTGATGACCAACGCGGCAGCAACCCTCCTTAAGCGCGTTAACAGAAGACCCATTGACGTCAAGTTAAATACAAACGAGACAGACTCTCGACCGCTTGCCGACGGCGAATCATTCTTAACAAGCCTGTAATGTGGGAAACCGAACGTGCCTCATCCTGAACGGGACTTTAACATCATAAAGACACGTTCTCCCACTTATTTGAACCATCGAGTGTCAGTTACCCGCACATAAGTATACCGTATATCCAGACATTCGCTCCTGTAAGCATGGTTCCTTACAGGTAATGGGCGATACATTTTTTTTACAGACGCTTGGGTGAAGTGAATGCGCGCACCAGCGTAATCTACGTAATGTGTTTGGACTATGATAATTGAGGGTATAAGAAGTCCTTTCCAGGCTATTACGCAGCCCTGACCTTATCCAGTGATCTTCAAGTGGCACCTTTACTGTATCTGGTACTAGATGTTCCCACCATTACCTGGGCTTGAACCGGTTGGAAACTGCGATCGTAAATCTCTTGAAAATCGTACCTTCGAGAGCAGAGAGTAAATAAAAGTCATGTGGGGTAGATCGTGAATCAAAACACTTGTCAGTGACCTATACCGTCCAGCAGCCATTGCCATGTTGTACGACGGAGAACCAGTGAAGAAAAAGAGGAGTATACTACATTCAGTTAAGCAGAGTCCCCAAGATTTCACCAGATTGCATTACTTTCTTGCAGCCGTCTTTGCAGTTCAACGGAGAACCAGCGTAAGGAAAGAAAATAAAAAAGATCTATACTTAGTCAAGCTGAGTTTCAGGGGCATAACCACTGATCAAAAGGTAGGACCCTAGAGTAATGGTAGCATAAAGTCTATACCTTCACTTCCCTATTAACTTGTGGGTCTAAGACTGTCCCATAAAGACGCCTCCTGGGAGGGGTTTGGATTCCCATCGAGTCATGAGTCAGAGTATCGTTCCAGGAATTCCATAAATGGTATTTGCACTCTTTATATTGTAGGTATATGTGGTACTTGAGTTGTTTTTTTTTTCACGTCAGTATCTCTTGAAAGAGTAAGCAGCAAACAGATATTCTGACCAGGAAGAGAGCTACACAAAGCCACTTAAGTTCATTGACTCGCACATGATTTGCATGAAGAATAATCTCCCTCCAGGTGAGGCCACCTCATCGAGTTTATCATTATAGCAACCGCAGCGAGCAACACCAAGTGTTGAAAAGAGGAAGAGAAATGTCTTATTATTACTTTATGATTTTAAACATTATCAGTACCATTATAATCAATCCTTTTTGTGTTAAATGATTGTAGATGATATATATTTGTCAGCCTTCAAGATACCTATTCAGAGGGAATTATCACTGATAATGCACGAAGGAGGCAGACATATATATTTGTCAGCCTTCAAGATACCTATTCAGAGGGAATTATCACTGATAATGCACGAAGGAGGCAGACATATCGTTGCTTCTTAGCCCTTAGTGAAAACCTGATGGTACATGACTCGCCCAAACGAAGGCCACATCTTCCTGAATTCTAATGAGGTTTTATGTCAGACTTACTGACTAAACTAGCATTCTGTAAGTATAATGGGCAACGAACAGCATGCGGAAATGAGTGTTAAGTAATGTACATAGTTAAGAGATGACGAAGAGTATCTGGGTTCTTGGAATGATTGGGGTGTTGGGGGGGCCTTTTCTTACTTACGCCTACATGTGGCGTCAGTCACTCGTTTGTCTTCTTTGTACATTACTACGATCTCTGTCTACCTTCTCTTTGAACCCTTTTTACTATCTCTGTCACCTCTTTGTCTTGCCTCTCTTCACCTCAGCCACCTCAACACTCCATCTCTGCCCTTTCTCAATCACTAAACACTCCATCTTTACATCCTCTCACTTATCTTTTTTACATCTCCTGCCTCTGGTACCATCTTAGTATTACCCTTCATCACACGCCTCACAGCCTCACCTTTAATCTCCATGACCACCCAGGCTTCCCTTTCGCTTACGTACCTCACTATATCAGTTCCACTTCCCAAACACACACACACACACACCGAAACATCTCTTTTCTCCAATACTACCTTCCCTCACAACGGTCCTTCATCATCTCAAGGCTACCATTCCTAACACAGACATCATTCATACTGTTTCTAATTTCCATTACATTCATCTCCATCCTCCTAACTCTACCCCTCCCTCACCACCCTGGCTTAATCATACCTCACATTGGAGCACCTGCTTACCTTGCCTCTGTATTACCCTTCAATCGCCTCGCTACCTCACCTTATCACTCTTACATCTGCCTCTACCCCACCCGAGTTATACTTCCCCTTCACTCACCACGCCACCCAGGGTTTTACTCTCACCAGCCCTCTCTCGGGCTTACCACTCCAGCTGCGGATAAAAGGGAGCGGTCAGGGAGAGAGAGAGAGAGAGAGAGAGAGAGAGAGAGAGAGAGAGAGAGAGAGAGAGAGAGAGAGAGAGAGAGAGAGACTCTAAAGATTTCAAAGGAGGATCATCCTGTTTCATGGTCCATAAGACTTGCTCCGCTTGAGAAAATCCCCAAGCTCAGCCTCTATCCGCTGTCCTATGTACACTAGGATTCAATGCATCTCCTCCCCCGTTTGCCTTCAAACACTGTCTCAGAGTTTCCTCTTCATCTCCTAAATCACCTCATACTCGAATGTCGTCTACTTAGGGACGAATGCTCAATAATGAGTTTCCTGCTGCAATCATGGAACACATCTATCACATGCACACGTCTCCGAGCGATTCTTTATCCAAACAACAAAAATAGTGGAATTTTATGACCACACTCCCACTTGTAAATTGCCCACTTCCTTTTTAGTAACCACATCATGACTACACAGATTTTCTCTTT
The DNA here is from genome assembly GCF_036320965.1 of Panulirus ornatus. Taxonomy (NCBI): domain Eukaryota; kingdom Metazoa; phylum Arthropoda; class Malacostraca; order Decapoda; family Palinuridae; genus Panulirus; species Panulirus ornatus. The sequence goes on along the minus strand of NC_092227.1, from coordinate 79,896,186 downwards.
AACCGCACCACACAAGAGGCCTCGTACACTACACACGGGGGACACTACACACGCTCATCACAAGGGGAGGGACGCTGCACACGCTGAACACATAGGGGAAATGCTCTCACTACCTTCATGGGGACTGCACACGCTAAAGACAGAGAGGGTCGAGCGCATAGGTTCAAATCCTGTTTACGGCTGTCGGTTCACAGTCAACCCAGCTGTTCATCCACCCCTAGGGGTTGGTTAGTAAAATGGGTACCCGGTTCAGGCTAAGGTATATAGTATGTATATATATAGCGTTAATGGAATGGCCTTGATTAGGGCCTCAGCTGCCTGTGCCGTCTCAACCACCATAAAAAGGAACTACACATCTCTGCTGACATTATTCAGCATTCTTAATGTTGGTTTCCTTTGGAGCTACCACTGTTGTATCATCCACGTCCCTGTACCGCAAGGCGCCCCTGCCCAGGATCCTTCTGTGGCTATCTCCTAAGTTTCCATATACAGGCATGCCATGACAGCACTAAGGAGGGAACCCACAGCTAGACCCCTGTACTATCTGTATTCCTCCTCGTTGAACGTGATTACCCCAAAAACTGACACACAAAGACACCAGTTTTATGTAGTTTTGTTTTGAATACCGGCAAGTCCTCATCTGGAATATCATCCATCGCGCTTGTAACTGTTTGCACGGCCTCATCCAACAGCACGTTAGTGATTAAAACCTTGACATCGCAACTTGTTAGTAATCTACTGTCAAACTTATTGCATTTCAATATTCCTATTCGACCTGTCGAAACTTCAGATGTGCTCGACTGAGGGGTCCTAAGGCCTTAGACAGAGGCCCGGCCCACCGCTTGGCCATCCAATGTGTCGCTCTTCCAATACCGGATGTTATGGGCCTCATTGGTATATTTGGTTTGTGAACCTCTGGATGATCTCTCCTTCTAGGTTAGTGTTGCGCAGGAGGGCTGTGTAAGTAATAGCGGGAGTGAGTGGTTATACCAATTAACCATGCCATTCCGCTGTTCTTCGACGAAACACGAGAATGTATTGTTGTCCGAAAGTCTCCTCAGTGCAATTCCAAGTCTAAAGGTCAATGACCATATGGTTATCGGCACTCCAGTCCTCTACAAGAACGAGCAAATTTCGTTAAACTAGGGTTTACTCTTTCGTAGAAATGTAGGAGGCTCATTACGCTTGACCTCATCTCCCTGAAGCTGTGTTGTCGTTCATCTAAAATAGTTTCCTCTCTGGAGGAAGTCAGTCGTCTGCTTTCACAGATATTCCTCTCCAGTAGTTCACAGACCACACTCCTCAGGAAACCTGGTCTCTAATTACGTACTAGTACTTGTACAGGGAGAGGGTATTACTCTCGTGGGGCCCCTATCTTTTGAACATTCTCCACAGTCGTACAGCTTCTTGATGTGATTTACGATGTCTGCATTAACCATGTTCTCAGTCATTCTATTCCTTTCGTCTACCGCCTTTATAATATGAATGTACTTTTTTGTATGATTTTCAGTTTCTTACGTAATTTCGTGTGTGTGTGTGTGTGTGTGTGTGTGTGTGTGTGTGTGTGTGTGGAGCTAATCTAATCAATGAATCTTCATTATCTTAATCTGCTGAGGGATTGACAAAATTCTGGCATTCATGATATGATTACAAAGACATTTCTCTCTCTTGCTGATAAAGACTTCACTTTGTATAAATTTTTCTTTTAACTGATTAAACAATTTTAATAATGGATGGTATTCCCCAGTCCATCCCATCCCAATTTTCCTCGCCTCATCTTAACTTCTTCTTGCCCTAACCACTTCAATTTTGTCACGAATGTGCTGAGGTTAAGCCACCCCAGCCCACACAAATGATTGTAAGCCTAGTCATACTTAGAAAATCCCAGCCCCGTAAACCTCAGCTGATCTCAGCCTGGCCAAGCCCATCCGAACTCAGCTCATCTCAGGTCACCTCAAGCGAGTAAAGCTCAGCTCATCTTATTTAAAAGTGCTCAGTTAATCTCAGCCTTACAGAGCCCAGTGAAGCTCTATCCAATCCAAGTGAACTCTCTTAATCTCAGTCCAACAGAGTTTGGCGTGAATTTCGACCCAGTCTAGTCCAGCTGAGCTGAGCTGGTACCACTGTAACACAAACTGGCCCAGCACCAACCAAGGTAAGGCATGTCTCGTTCCAGGCCAACCTAGCCGACCTCACCTATGCTGAACATAGTATAGCTTGTAGAGCTACCCTGATCTCATTCCAGCTAAGCTAAACATCTGCCTAAACCACTCTAACCGAACGTGGCTAATCTCACCCCACCTCCACTAAACCCCAAGATCAGCTCTTCAGAGACCAGTCTGGCTCAGCCCAAGCAATCAGGCTCATTTACATACATTCTCCACGTCCTGTTAAGGGTAAGTTTTTTTTGCGCGATCTGCTGGTCAGGGGGGGTCGCTCGCGCGCGCACCCACCCACTCCCTCACTCCTCCCACGTCGCTGGCAGCGAAACTAAAACATGACTATCGCACGCTAAATCTCACCGTCCACTGAGAAAACACGAACGGCTACCTACCTAAATCTTTCGCGCATTCAACGACTCGTCTCGAAAGATATAGAAAATGTCGATCATTTACGTATTTCAGTAGTCACGAGGACAACATGATGTCAGGCGAGTCGCGAGGACGAGGAGAGACACGATTTCAGTAGTCATGAGGAACTGCCGTCAAAGGCGAGTTCTAACTCCAAAACCGAGAAGCTCAAGCATACTGGAGATGTACTCCTTAATAAACACAGTCATGTACTCTAGTCATGGTCATGAGTGAATGTACTCCCGTGAATGACGGATCGGTGCTCACTGTATCCGGGACACTGTCTGGAAAATATATATTCGACGACCGAGGCAACTCTGCCAGCTTTTGTTGTCAGTGTGTGTCGGCGTCTGCGGAAAAATCTAAGATCAGTTTGCAATGAGGAATTGGTATTGCTCTACATTGAAATCGTCTCATTTTCTTACGCTAACAGTATGTGTGCAATCTAATGTATTAATATTTTCCGTACATGTAAACATAATTTAGGTGATTTTGTCGTGAAGTTTGAACAGGTGCTGATTCTACGGTCGTTTGGATTTAAAAGAGAATGGCAATTATGAGCGGATAAAAGAACAATGCACAATACAGCCAGACCCAAGTGGGAGTATATTGTCACACACAGAAAAGCATTGAATACGACAGATTGAGTAGCATTATATACCACACACAGACCAGCATCAATTGAATACAGGAGAGAACAGCATTTAGGTACTAGAGAAAACAGCATCAAATACGAAGAAAACAGCATTAAAGAACACAAAACAGAACAAACAATAAACAGTTATAGATAGAATAGCATAGAAAGAACTTAAGACGGAACAGTAAACATTACATAGAGAACAACAGAACACACTACAGACGGAACAGAACAGCAGTAAGCATTACAGAGAAAACTGCACAGAACAGCGTTGTACATTACAGGCAAAAGAACAGCGCATGCTACTGACAAAACAGCAGTGTGTATTTCAGTCAAATCATTAGCACAGCAGTATTAGTAAACTGCAGAAAACAGCAGTAGTCACTTCAGTGAGAACAGCAGTGTTCATTGCATACATACATAATAATACGCTACAGACGAAGAAACTACAGGCAAGGCACTACATACAGAACAACAGAATACAGAACAGCAGTCAACATGGCAGACACAATGACCACATACACCTACAGATAAAAGAGCAGCTGAAGCAGACATTACCGAACGAACAGGAGACGGAGCAGCAGACTATAGCCTTGCCATTGGTAAGATATTCTGAGGAACTGGACCAGTAATACAGGAGAGACGCGCTCTCAAATCAAGGTTGGCGATAGATTATATAAGAGCTATTGGTGGGGCAGTGGTTGAGTCGCAGACTGTACGTAGATCACGCATGAAATGGTCAGGGTTCGAATCCTTGATTGGGCTCACACATAATTCAGCTGTTCATCATCGTTTTGGGGCTGGTCGATAGATATGTGCTGGTTTACACACACACACACACACACACACACACACAATTATATATATATATATATATATATATATATATATATATATATATATATATATATATATATATATATATATATCGCATGTTTACCAAATGGCATCCTAGCTTCGTCTCTTCGATGTATATCAACTGACTGTTATATTTCTCTCTTGTGTCTCCCCTGATGATGTGATTATTACACGAAAGTGCACTTGGGAACTTATCGTGTTTCATTTTCCCCGTGGACTCATAGGAATATATATATATATATATATATATATATATATATATATATATATATATATATATATATATATATATTTTCTTTTTCTTTCTTTCAAACTGTTCGCCATTTCCCGCATTAGCGAGGTAGCGTTAAGAACAGAGGACTGGGCCTTTGAGGGAATACCCTCACCTGGCCCAATTCTCTGTTCCTTCTTTTGGAAAATTAAAAAAAAAAAAAAAACGAGAGGGGAGGATTTCCAGCCCCCCGCTCCCTCCCCTTTTAGTCGCCTTTTACGACACGCAGGGAATACGTGGGAAGTATTCTTTGTCCCCTATCCCCAGGGAAATATATATATATATATATATATATATATATATATATATATATATATATATATATATATATATATATATCGCATGTTTACCAAATGGCATCCTAGCTTCGTCTCTTCGATGTATATCAACTGACTGTTATATTTCTCTCTTGTTTCTCCCCTGATGATGTGATTATTACACGAAAGTGCACTTGGGAACTTATCGTGTTTCATTTTCCCCGTGGACTCATACGAATATATATATATATATATATATATATATATATATATATATATATATATATATATATATATATATATATATATTTATATACCGGGGTTGACGTGCTGTCAGTGGATTGAATCGGGGCATGTGAAGCGTCTGGGGTAAACCATGGAAAGCTCTGTAGGTATGTATATTTGCGTGTGTGGACGTATGTATATACATGTGTATGGGGGGGGGGGGGCATTTCTTTCGTCTGTTTCCTTGCGCTACCTCGCAAACGCGGGAGACAGCGACAAAGTATAATAATAATAAAAAAAATATATATATATATATATATATATTTTTTTTTTTATTATACTTTGTCGCTGTCTCCCGCGTTTGCGAGGTAGCGCAAGGAAACAGACGAAAGAAATGGCCCAACCCCCCCCCATACACATGTATATACATACGTCCACACACGCAAATATACATACCTACACAGCTTTCCATGGCTTACCCCAGACGCTTCACATGCCTTGATTCAATCCACTGACAGCACGTCAACCCCGGTATACCACATCGCTCCAATTCACTCTATTCCTTGCCCTCCTTTCACCCTCCTGCATGTTCAGGCCCCGATCACACAAAATCTTTTTCACTCCATCTTTCCACCTCCAATTTGGTCTCCCTCTTCTCCTTGTTCCCTCCACCTCCGACACATATATCCTCTTGGTCAATCTTTCCTCACTCATCCTCTCCATGTGCCCAAACCACTTCAAAACACCCTCTTCTGCTCTCTCAACCACGCTCCTTTTATTTCCACACATCTCTCTTACCCTTACGTTACTCACTCGATCAAACCACCTCACACCACACATTGTCCTCAAACATCTCATTTCCAGCACATCCATCCTCCTGCGCACAACTCTATCCATAGCCCACGCCTCGCAACCATACAACATTGTTGGAACCACTATTCCTTCAAACATACCCATTTTTGCTTTCCGAGATAATGTTCTCGACTTCCACACATTCTTCAAGGCCCCCAGAATTTTCGCCCCCTCCCCCACCCTATGATCCACTTCCGCTTCCATGGTTCCATCCGCTGCCAGATCCACTCCCAGATATCTAAAACACTTCACTTCCTCCAGTTTTTCTCCATTCAAACTCACCTCCCAATTGACTTGACCCTCAATCCTACTGTACCTAATAACCTTGCTCTTATTCACATTTACTCTTAACTTTCTTCTTCCACACACTTTACCAAACTCAGTCACCAGCTTCTGCAGTTTCTCACATGAATCAGCCACCAGCGCTGTATCGTCAGCGAACAACAACTGACTCACTTCCCAAGCTCTCTCATAACCCAACAGACTTCATACTTGCCCCTCTTTCCAAAACTCTTGCATTTACCTCCCTAACAACCCCATCCATAAACAAATTAAACAACCATGGAGACATCACACACCCCTGCCGCAAACCTACATTCACTGAGAACCAATCAGTTTCCTCTCTTCCTACACGTACACATATTGGATTCTCCAGTCACAGACTAAAGTCCACATCAAGACCAGGCTTTAATTGGAGATAGAGAGGTTAATCAAAGGAAAAAACGAACATAAAAAGGAAAGTATTTTCGAAGTATGGAGGAAGTGAAAAAGTTGACTAAAAATGTGCCAGATCATAGTTACTGGAAAGACATGAGAAGGGATAGAGTTCCAAAGCTTCGGGGTGTAGGGAAAGAAATAGTTGTAACTGCCCACCCTTGAGTTGCCAGCGGCCACACAGTAATCATGTGAGGCAGCAGTTTGCCGAGTATTGCGTGTACCTAGTGGTGGGGGTCACACAAGCAGCCAGCTCTCGGCATCGAAAACCAAAGTAATACGTATAGAAGACGGAAGTAAACCAACGTTCCGGCGTAGGGCAAGTGGGTCAAGTTTTGAAGTTGGCATGGGAGAGTTTATATGACGGACCGCTTTCGACTCAACTTTATCGAGTAAGGATGTAGAGTTAGAACCACCTCAGATGTGGTAGCAGTACTCCATGCAAGGATGGATCAGGTCTTTGTGTAAACGGAGCAACGGTCCGGGAGAAAAGAATTTTCGACATCTAAACATGACTCCCAGTTTCTTAGAGGCAGACTGAGCTTTTTCCGTAATGTCGGGTTTCCGAGATAGTGTGGACCGAGTAAGACCAAGTAAATTTACCGAGTCAAGAGGCAGAATTACAGATCCGTCAAAGGAGAGAGGAAAAATGATGAGTTTTCGTTGGAGAGATGGGTAGAAACTGGGTCTTGGAGGAATTAAACTCAACAAAGATCTCGATTACTCTACTGAGATATCCTGTCCAAATCTGAGTTTATTGAGGAAGTTGTGTCGAGAAGAGATGCAGGTCGACTGAGAGAGAAGGAGCAGAATTGAAGTATGAGGAGGAATGCATTGTTGAGTGCATTTGGTTATTTGTGCAAAAAATTAGCTATTACAAACTTAAGTGTAGGGGACAGGAGAGAACTTTCAGGGGCACTGCTGTTGATGGAGAAAGTGGGAGAGGCTGATCCATCATCAGCCATGGAGATGGATCGGCCAGAGGGGAAGCTAGGTATGAAGGAGCAGAGTGAAGGAAGGAAGCCAAAAGTGGGGCGCTTAGCGATGAGACCCCGATGTCACAAAGTGTCAAAAGCCTTAGATATGTCAAGGGCAACTACATAGGATTCCCCAAAGTCTTTCAGGGATGATGGCCAGACAAACATCTCGCCTTACGGAAGCCATACTGATGATTACAATGAAGACTAAGATTCAAGATATCCGAGGATATGGGTGTTGAAGAGGGATTCAAAGACTATGGAAGTGGTCGATGTCAAAGCAACAGGACAATAGTTAGGTGGGGTTAGAACGGTCACCTTTCTTAGGGATGGGATATACCAACGGATGCTTCCAAGAAGGAGGAAAAGTTCCTGTTTTTAAACAGATACGCAACAGAAGAGCAAGCACACGTGAAGGTCCAAACACACACCCTTTCAGTACACGGGGATGGATGCCATAAGGAGCATAAGCCTTGCTTGTGTCCAGAGAGGAAAGCGCTTTACTGACATTTCGAAAAGAGATTACGGGGAGGGGCGTAGGATTAGTAAGAACAGCATCACTGGGTGAATGTTACAGGAATGCTTGAGTTATACCAAGGTAAAACTAGAGGAGAAAAGGGAACCAGAGAGAGTTGCTTTGTCTGCGGGAGAGACGGCTATAGTACCGTCAGAACGGAAAAGTGAAGGAAAGGTAGAGCGACAGAAATTGTGAATGACGCCATTAGCTAAAGACCAGAAAGACCTATCAGTGGATGACGAGGAGAGGTTATCGCACCTCTCTAGAATGAAAGAACGCTTTGCCTCACTGGTAACGTGCTTGTAGCTATTACGAGCAGTGATAAATACTGAATGGGAGTCGGAGGATGGACAGTTTTACCAAGCCCGATATGCCTGATTCCTTGTCTGACTGGCCTCAAAACAGGAACGGTCGAAACATGGATTAGGAGAGGTCGCTTTGGGGGAAGGAGAGATAAGTGCTTTCATTCCCACAATGATAACGGCTGCTGAGCATCATCACGTAAGAGACAGTAATTTACCAAAGTAAAAGAGAATTTTTGTAAGTTATTCAAGTCAATTTTGTTGAAGTACCAATATATATATTCTATTTCATTATACTTAACCGCCGTCTCCCGCTTTAGCGAGGGAGCGCAAGGAAACAGACGAAAAATGGCCCAACCCACCCACATACACATGTATATACATAAACGCCCGCACGCGCACATATACATACATTTCAACGTATAAGTATATATACATACACAGACATATACATATATTCACATGTACATATCCACACTTGCTGCCTTCATCCGTGTATATATATATATATATATATATATATATATATATATATATATTCCTATGAGTCCACGGGGAAAATGAAACGCAATAAGTTCCCAAGTGCACTTTCGTATCGTGTAATAATCACATAATCAGAGGAGACACAAGAGAGAAATAAAACAGTCAGTTGATATACAAAGAAGGGACGTAGCTATGACGCCATTTGGTAAACATGTGATTGTCTAGGACAGACAATGAGCGTATCATAAACTTAATATGTGGACAAGAAGGTGGTTTGCTTACAAATTACATCAACAATAAAATTATTCAGTTTGTATAGACCTTTACTAATATTAAGGTTATAATTCTTTGTGTATCTAATGACAGAAGATTCAATGATACTTCTCGTGCATTGGAGTTAGAGTTAATAACTGAGATGGCATTACTTCAGTCAATGCAAGGATCATAGTTTTTAACGTGATTGAATAAGGCATTTGACTTGTCCTGTTCTTATACTATATTTATGTTGCTTGAGTCTAACATAAAGATTCTTACCCGTCTGGCAAACATAAAACTTATCAATTTCTACCTGGCACTTTATAAATGCACCCAGGCGAATATTCTGGCGAGTTCGTGATATATATATATATATATATATATATATATATATATATATATATATATATATATTATTTATTTATTTTGCTTTGTCGCTGTCTCCCGCGTTTGCGAGGTAGCGCAAGGAAACAGACGAAAGAAATGGCCCAACCCACCCCCATACACATGTATATACATACACGTCCACACACGCAAATATACATACCCATACATCTCAATGTACACATATATACACACACACAGACACATACATATATACACATGCACACAATTCACACTGTCTGCCTTTATTCATTCCCATCGCCACCTCGCCACACATGGAATAACATCCCCCTCCCCCCTCATGTGTGCGAGGTAGCGCTAGGAAAAGACAACAAAGGCCCCATTCGTTCACACTCAGTCTCTAGCTGTCATGCAATAATGTCATACATACATACATACATACATACATACAGAGAGAGAGAGAGAGAGAGAGAGAGAGAGAGAGAGAGAGAGAGAGAGAGAGAGAGAGAGAGAGAAGCTTTCCAGGTCGTTTATACGGCTTAAGAAATCATATATTCATCCAGTAAACAAAACTCTAAAGCGAATGAATGTTCTCTGCTAAGTGACTGGATTCTAAAATCAGTGATATATAAATGAATAAATATATATATATATATATATATATATATATATATATATATATATATATATATATATATATATATATATATATATGTATATACACGAGCTCTTCATGACAGTAACCTTGAAACAAAACAATTAAAAAAGAAAATTAAGAGTTCAGGGCTTTAATGAGGTACTCTGTTGATGTATGCCACGTATCCCTTAGCAGCATTATAGAGTCCGACAGTGATGTTCTCCAGAGAATCGTTGCTGACAAGATTATGTAGTCGGAGATCGAGGAGTTACCTCCCACTAGCACCTAAGCTATTCCAAGCGCCCCAGACATTCTCGTGGGTTTTCCCTGGTCGCTTCTTATGCTTTCATGTGCACACTGACGGAATGTTGCTTTCTGTGCGCCACATCGCTCCAATCTCTCTCTCTCTCTCTCTCTCTCTATATATATATATATATATATATATATATATATATATTTATTTATTTATCTATTTTGCTTTGTCGCTGTCTCCCGCGTTTGCGAGGTAGCGCAAGGAAACAGACGAAAGAAATGGCCCAACCCACCCCCATACACATGTATATACATACACGTCCACACACGCAAATACACACACCTATACATCTCAATGTACACATATATATATACACACACAGACACACACATATACACCCATGCACACAATTCACACTGTCTGCCTTTATCTATTCCCATCGCCACCTCGCCACACATGGAATACCATACCCCTCCCCCCCTCATATGTGCGAGGTAGCGCTAGGAACAGACAACAAAGGCCCCATTCGTTCACACTCAGTCTCTAGCTGTCATGCAATAATGCCCGAAACCACAGCTCCCTTTCCGCATCCAGGCCCCACTCTACTTTCCATGGTTTACCCCAGACGCTTCACATGCCCTGATTCAATCCACTGACAGCACGTCAACCCCGGTATACCACATCGATCCAATTCACTCTGTTCCTTGCCCGCCTTTCACCCTCCTGCATGTTCAGGCCCCGATCACTCAAAATCTTTATCACTCCATTTTTCCACCTCCAATTTGGTCTCCCACTTCTCCTCGTTCCCTCCACCTCCGACACATATATCCTCTTGGTCAATCTTTCCTCACTCATTCTCCCCATGTGCCCAAACCATTTCAAAACACCCTCTTCTGCTCTCTCAATCACGCTCTTTTTATTTCCACACATCTCTCTTACCCTTACATTACTTACTCGATCAAACCACCTCACACCACACATTGTCCTCAAACATCTCATTTCCAGCACATCCACCCTCCTGCGCACAACTCTATCCATAGCCCACGCCTCGCAACCATACAACATTGTTGGAACCACTATTCCTTCAAACATACCCATTTTTTCTTTCCGAGATAATGTTCTCGACTTCCACACATTCTTCAAGGCTCCTAGGATTTTCTCCCCCTCCCCGACCCTATGATTCACTTCCGCTTCCATGGTACCATCCGCTGCCAGATCGACTCCCAGATATCTAAAACACTTTACTTCCTCCAGTTTTTCTCCATTCAAATTTACCTCCCAGTTGACTTGACCCTCAACCCTACTGTACCTAATAACCTTGCTCTTATTCACATTTACTCTTAACTTTCTTCTTTCACATACTTTACCGAACTCAGTCACCAGCTTCTGCAGTTTCTCACATGAATCAGCCACCAGCGCTGTATCATCAGCGAACAACAACTGACTCACTTCCCAAGCTCTCTCATTCACAACAGACTTCATACTTGCCCCTCTTTCCAAAACTCTTGCATTCACCTACCTAACAACCCCATCCATAAACAAATTAAACAACCATGGAGACATCACACACCCCTGCCGCAAACCTACATTCACTGAGAACCAATCACTTTCCTCTCTTCCTACACGTACACATGCCTTACATCCTCGATAAAAACTTTTCACTGCTTCTAACAACTTGCCTCCCACACCATATATTCTTAATACCTTCCACTGAGCATCTCGATCAACTCTATCATATGCCTTCTCCAGATCCATAAATGCTACATACAAATCCATTTGCTTTTCTAAGTATTTCTCACATACATTCTTCAAAGCAAACACCTGATCCACACATCCTCTACCACTTCTCAAACCACACTGCTCTTCCCCAATCTGATGCTCTGTACATGTCTTCACCCTCTCAATCAATACCCTCCCATATAATTTACCAGGAATACTCAACAAACTTATATACCTCCGTAATTTGAGCACTCACTCTTATCCCCTTTGCCTTTGTACAATGGCACTATGCACGCATTCCGCCAATCCTCAGGCACCTCACCATGAGTCATACATACATTAAATAACCTTACCAACCAGTCAACAATACAGTCACCCCCTTTTTTAATAAATTCCACTGCAATACCATCCAAACCTGCTGCCTTGCCGGCTTTCATCTTCCGCAAAGCTTTTACTACCTCTTCTCTGTTTACCAAATCATTTTCCCTAACCCTCTCACTTTGCACACCACCTCGACCAAAACACCCTATATCTGTCACTCTATCATCAAACACATTCAACAGACATTCAAAATACTCACTCCATCTTCTCACATCACCACTACTTGTTATCACCTCCCCATTAGCGCCCTTCAATGACGTTCCCATTTGCTCCCTTGTCTTACGCACTTTATTTACCTCCTTCCAGAACATCTTTTTATTCTCCCTAAAATCTAATGTTACTCTCTCACCCCAACTCTCATTTGCCCGCTTTTTCACCTCTTGCACCTTTCTCTTGACCTCCTGTCTCTTTCTTTTATACATCTCCCACTCAATTTCATTTTTTCCCTGCAAAAATCGTCCATAATATATATATATATATATATATATATATATATATATATATATATATATATATATATATATATATGCAATAACATCACAGAGATCCGTGTGGTCTCGTTTTTACTGGTGACCACGAGAAAGAATGAAGCACATTATGTTCCCAGTGCACTCCCGTGCAATTACATCGCCAGGGGAGATGCAAGAATGAGGTATAAGATTCAGAACAGTCAATGTGTATACAAGACAGGCGGAACTATGACGCCGTTGGTACACTAGTGTTTATGGTTTGTGGTTGTCGGGTGTGGCACCATGCCTGTCTTAAGATTTACTGTTCTGAAGACAGGAAACATTCACAAATTTTACATCCAACCAAGCTGTCCAGTTTATATTATAGACCTTTTCTGATATTCAATGGTACTTCTCTTGGTGAAGGAGTTTCAGGCAATAACTGAATTAGCATTATTTCAGTCAATGCATTGATCATGATTTCTAACACGATTACCAAAAAGGATATGAATCCTGCCCCGAACTTATATAACATTTATGTTGCACTAGTCTAACAGAGAGATCCTCACCAGTCTGCCAGATTCAACACAGATTATAACTTCCACAAGGTATTCTGGAAACACAACTCGCAAAATTTTCTGAAGAGTCTTTGATTACGAGTGCTTGCAATTTACCACGTTTGATTGCACGTTCTTCAAGCGTAACGTATTATCATCTAAATTCAGCTACTTGTAAAAATAAGATTTTTGTGCTAGGCTGGTTTTACGTCGATGAGAGAGAGTGAACGCATGTCTATCGCATGTGCAGCATTTCTATTTTTCTTTAAGATGTTCAGTTTCATGGCGTCTTAACAAACCAATGGAATGCTATTCCTTGCTTCAGGGATATGGGACAAAATGGAGTTAGAATTTAATTTCTGGAGTCTGTACAGAAAATAGAAACTTAAGAACGTTAGGGAAGATGTAAGTGCTGTCATCAAACGCACAGGGGCGAATCTAGGGGAAGTAACGCCTGTAGCAAGCACTGAAATTGCGCCCTTGGCTTGATTAAAAATGTACATACAGTGGATGTATATATATAAATGTACATACAGTGGATGTATATATATAAAAGAAAATATATGTACAGTGTGATTATAAACTGTTGAAGAGTTAGGCCAAACTTAAATACATATAAACTCTATCAGACTTATTTGATCAAAATTTTGACGTAGAAGCAGTAATGCAACTGAGAGTAACAAAATATTACTATAGTTGAAGAGAAAGTGTTTCTTTTTTATCTCGCAAAACCAAACCGTTAAAAAATTTCCTTTAAAAACTCATTATAAGATTTTTTGTAGTGAATACAAAATTGTATTAAAACGTTTAGTCCTCTTAATGACACCTAATTAAGCTATTACGTGAAGGTAGTTTTAAGATATTTCTGTTCCTTTCCATCTTATTTACTTAGTATGTATCGGTAAATGAGAGCGTTATGATATATTTTCCATGAATATTTCAAGTATAGAGGTGTTTGAATATCTTATCTTTCAATTTTCGAACAAAAATCTTTTTCGAGTTAAGAAATACCCTGAATTTTTGGCATTTTCCCCAGAGATAGATTTTTTTAAAAAGTCATTGTAAGAAGTATTTTTCATGCTGAATCCAAATCTGGTGTTAAGATATCGTTTAGTCGTCTTATCTTTATGACATTCAATTAAGCTGTTAAATGAAGTGAGTTTTAAAATATTTTGTGATCCTTTGCATCGTATTTCTTGGGTATGAATTGGTAGCTAAGATGATTATATTTACCGCGAGTATAAGAAGTAATTTTGATGCTAAATACAAACCTGGTGTTAGAATATCGTTTAGTCGTCTTCATAACATTAAATTAAGCTGTTAAATGAAGTCAAGTTTTGAAACATTTTCTGATGATTGCATAGTATCTACTGGGTATGAATCGGTAACTGAGAGGATTATGATATATTCTTCATTAATATTTGAAGTATAGAAGTGTTTGAGTATCTAATCTTTCGATTTTGAAAGAAAAAAAATTGAGCTGAAAAATACTCTGAAGCGTTACCTTTAATTTTTGGTATTTTTCTCAGAAATACATTTCCTCATTGTAAGAAGAATTTTCCATGCTGAATACAAAGCTGGTGCTAAAATTTAGTTTAATCATCTTAATTACGTTCATTTAAGCTGTTAAATGAAGTCAATTATTTATGTTTTCTGATCCTTTGCATCGTATTTACTGGGTATATATCGGTGACTAAGAGCAGTCTGATATATTTTCCATGATTATTGTAAGCATAGAAGTGTTTGAATATCTTCTCTTTCAGTTTTAAATCAAAAACTATTACATTAGTTCTTGGCATGTTTTTTAGAAAAAAAATTCCTTTGAAAACTCATTATAAGAATTATTTTTGATTTTAAATACAAATCTAGTGTTAAGATTTTGTTTAGTCATTTTTATGATATTCAAATAAGCTTTTAAATGAATTCAACTTTTTATATTCTCTGATCCTTTGCATCGCATTTACTGGATATGTATCAGTAACTAAGAGGATTATGATATATTTTCCTTGATTATATCAAGTAGAGAAGTGTTTGAATATCTTCTCTTTCAATTTTGAAACAAGTAGTTTTTGAGCTAAAAAATACCTCGAACAATTACCTTCAATTTTTAGCATATATATCAGAAAAATAGATTTCCTTTAAAAACTCATCATTATAAGAATTTTAAGTATAGGTATTATTGTTACAATTTCGTTTATTCGTTTTTATGACATTCAAATAAGGACTTAAATGAATATTTTTTTTTTTTTACATTTTCTGAATCTTTGCATCGTATGTACTGAATATGTATCGGTGAGTAAAAGCAATTTGATATATTTTCCATGATTATTTCAAGCATTTTTTTGAGATGAAAAATATCCTGAACTATTACCATCAATTTTTGGCATAGACATGAGAAAAATAGATTTCCTTTAAAAACTCATTATAATAAGTATTTTTGATGTTGAATACAAATCTGGTGTTGAAATTTTGTTTACTCATTTATAGAATATTCAAGTAAGCTGTTAAATGAATTTAATCTTTTATATTCTCTGATCCTTTGCATCGCATTTACTGAATATGTATCGGTGACTAAGAGCATTCTAATATATTTTTCATGATTATATCAAGTATAGAAGTGTTTCAATATCTCATCTTTCAATTTTATATCAAAAAGTTTTTTCAGCTAAAAAATACCTTGAACTATTACCTTCAATTTTTGGCATATTTATCAGGAAAATGGATTTATTTCAAAAGATCATGATAAGTATTTTGAGCTAAGAAATACCCTGAACTACTACATTCAGTTTTTTGCAAGTTTTCCAGAAAAAAAAATCCTTTAAAATCTCATTATAAGAAGTATTTTTGATGATGAATAGAAATCTGGTCTTAAAATTCTGTTTAGTCATTTCTATGATATTCAAATAAGCTTTTAAATGATTTCAACTTTTATATTCTCTGATCCTTTGCATTGCATGTACTGTATATGTATCAGTAACTAAGATAGACACTTTTATGTACGCTGAATACGAATCTGTGGTCAAAATCTAAAAATTCGTATAAGTAGTCGGGTAATTAGCATTTAAATTTTATCATTTTTTTTTTTTTTACTTTGACCACAGATTCCTATTTAGCATACATAGTCCTATCTATGCTGAAAATTTCAAGAAAATCTATTTTTCAAAAGAATCAAGATAAATCCAAGGCAATAATGACCTTGCATTTTTTTTTTTTGCTCAGATTTTCAACTTCCTCAGATTTTAATGAAAATCTGTATAGAGATGTTATTCTATATGATATTTAAGTATTTGGAGTGAAAGGACTGTAATTCATGATATTAACCATTTACTTAGCACCTGCATTTTGATAAAATTTAAATGCTAATTACTTGAGTAATTATACGAATTCTTAGATTTTTACCAAAGATTCGTATTCAGCATACAGAAAAGTATCTGTGCTGAAAATTTCAAGAAAATATATGTTTTCAAAAAAAATTATACGAATTTTTAGATTTTGACCAAGGATTCGTATTCAGCATACATAAAAGTATCTATGCTGAAAATTTCAGGAAAATCTATTTTTTCAAAAAAACAAGAAAAATCCAAGGCATTTTTTTTTTCTCAGATTTTCAGCTTCCTCAGATTTTAATGAAAATCTGTGTATAGATGTCATTTTATATGGTATTCAAGTATTTGTAGTCAAAAGACTGTAATTCCCGATATTAACCGTTTAATTAGCACCTGGACTAATTATGATAAAATGTAAATGCTAATGACATGACCTATTAAACGAATTTTTAGATTTTGACCACATATTCGTATTGACCACACATAAAAGTATCTATGCTGAAAATTTCAGAAAATCTATTTTTCAAAAAAATTGATTTTCTTTTGAAATAATAGATTTTCTTGAAATTTTCAGCATAGATACTTTTATGTATGCTGAATAAGACTCTGTGGTCAAAATCTAAAAATTCCTATAATTACTCGAGTAATTAGCATTTAAATTTCATCATAATTAGTCTAGGTGCTAATCAAACGGTTATTATTATGAATTACAGTCTTTTGACACGGAATACTTAAATACCATATAAAATAACATCTATACACAAATTTTCATTAAAATCTGAAAAAGTTGAAAATCTGATCTTTTTAAAAAATATCTTCTTCAAATGTTTAGCATAGATACTTTTATGTATGCTGAATACAAATCTGCGGCCAAAATCTAAAATTTCGTATAATTACTCGAGTAATTAGCATTTAATTTTAATCATAGTTAGTCCAGGTGCTAATCAAATGATGGTTATTATGAATTACAGTCTTTTGACACGAAATACTTAAATACCATATAAAATTACATCTATGCACAAATTTTCATTAAAATCTGAGAAAGTTGAAAATCTGAGCAAAAAAAATGCAGGCTATTGCCTCGGATTTTTCTTGATTTTTTTTGAAAAAGATAGATTTTCTTCAAATGTTTAGCATAGATACGTTTATGTATGCTCAATACGAATCTGTGATCAAAATCTAAAAAATCCTATAACTACTCGAAAAATTAGCATTTAATTTTCATCATAATTGGCTCAGTTGGTAATTAACCCGTTAATATCATTAATTACAGTCTTTTGACTCAAAATACTTAAATCCCATATAGAATAACATCTATAAAAATATTTTCATTAAAATCTGAGAAACTTAAAAATCTGAGCAATAAAAATGCAAGGCTATTGCCTTGGATTTTTCTTGATTTTTTTGAAAAAAAAGATTTTCTTCAAATGTGTAGCATAGATACGTTTATGTATGCTCAATACGAATCTGTGATCAAAATCTAAAAAATCCTATAACTACCCGAAAAATTAGCATTTAATTTTCATCATAATTAGTTCAGTTGGTAATTGACCCGTTAATATCATTAATTACAGTCTTTTGACTCAAAATACTTAAATCCCATATAGAATAACATCTATAAAAATATTTTCATTAAAATCTGAGAAACTTAAAAATCTGAGCAATAAAAATGCAAGGCTATTGCCTTGGATTTTTCTTGATTTTTTTGAAAAAATAGATTTTCTTCAAATTTTCAGCAAAGACACTTTTATGTATGCTGAATAAGAATCTCTTGTCAAAATCTAAAAATTTGTATAATTACTCGAGTAATTAGCATTTAATTTTTATCATAATCAGTCCAGGTGGTAATTAGCCGGTTGATATCATGAACTACAGTCTTTTGACTCAAAATACTTAAATCCCATATAAAATAACATCTATACAATGATTTACATTAAAATCTGAGGAAGTTGAAAATCTGAGCAAAAAAAAAATGCTAGGCTAAGATCCTTTTATGTATGTTCAATACGAATATGTGGTCAAAATCTAAAAATTCGTATAATTACTAGAGTAATTAGCATTTATTTTTCATCAAAATTAGTCCAGTTGCTAATTAAACGGTTATTATGAATTACAGTCTTTTGACACGAAATACTTAAATACCATATAAAATAACATCTATAAACAAATTTTCATTAAAATCTGAGGAAGTTGAAAATCTGAGCAAAAAAAAAAAAAATGCAAGGCTATAGCCTAGGATTTTTCTTGGTTTTTTGGAAAAAATAGATTTTCATGATATTTTAATCATAGATTCGTTTATGCATGCTGAACACGAATCTGTGGTCAAAATCTAAAAATTGGCATAAGTACTCGAGTAATTTGCATCTAATTTTTATCATAATTAGTCCAGGTAGTAATTAACCGGTTAATATCATGAATTAATCTTTTGACTCAAAATACTTAAATCACATGTAAAATAATATCTATACAAAGATTTTCATTAAAATCTGAGGAAGTTGAAAATCTTAGATCTTTTTGAAAAATAGATTTTCCTTAAATTTTCAACATAGATACTTTTATGTATGCTTAATACGAGTCTGTGGTGAAAATCTAAAAAATCCTAAAATTACTCGAGTAATTAGCATTTAAATTTCATCATAATTAGTCCAGGTGCTAATTAAACGTTTAATATTATGAATTACATTCTTTTGACACGAAATACTTAAATACCATATAAAATAACATCTATACACAAATTTCACTAAAATCTGAGAAAGTTAAAAATCTGAGCCAAAAAAATTTGCATCTAATTTTTATCATAATTAGTCCAGGTAGTAATTAACCGGTTAATATCATGAATCAATCTTTTGACTCAAAATACTTAAATCACATGTAAAATAATATCTATACAAAGATTTTCATTAAAATCTGAGGAAGTTGAAAATCTTAGATCTTTTTGAAAAATAGATTTTCCTTAAATTTTCAGCATAGATACTTTTATGTATGCTTAATACGAATCTGTGGTGAAAATCTAAAAAATCCTAAAATTACTCGAGTAATTAGCATTTAAATTTCATCATAATTAGTCCAGGTGCTAATTAAACGTTTAATATTATGAATTACATTCTTTTGACACGAAATACTTAAATACCGTATAAAATAACATCTATACACAAATTTCACTAAAATCTGAGAAAGTTAAAAATCTCAGCCAAAAAAATGAATGGATTATATAAATGTAGCCTTAGATTTTTCTTAATTTTTTTTTGAAAAAAATAGATTTTCTTGAAATTTTCAGCATAGATACTTTTATGCATGCTGAATACAAACCTGTATGATTACTCGAGTAATTAGCATTTAATTTTTATCATTAGTCCAATTGCTAGTTAAATGGTTAATATTATGAATTACAGTAGTTTGACACGAAATACTTAAATACCATATAAAATAACATCTATACATAAATTTTCATTAAAATCTGAGAAAGTTCAACATCTGAGCAAAAAAAGGCTAGGCTATAGCATTGGATTTTTCTTGATTTTCTTGAAAAAAATAGATTTTCTTTAAATTTTCAGCAAAGATACTTCTATGTATGCTGAATAAAGATCTGTGGCCAAAATATAAAAATTCGTATAATTATTCGAGTAATTAGCATTTAATTTTATCATTATTATTCCAGTTGGTAATCAACCGGTTAATATTATGAATTACAGTCTTTTGACTCAAAATACTTAAATTCCATATAGAATAACATCTATAAAAAGATTTTCATTAAAATCTGAGAAAGTTAAAAATCTGAGCAAAAAAAAAAATGGATTTTTTTTGATTTTTTGAAAAAATAGATTTTCTTTATATTTTCAGCAAAGATACTTTTATGTATGCTGAATACGAATCTCTGGTCAAAATCTAAAAGTTCGTATAATTGTACGAGTAATTAGCATTTAAATTCTAAAATTAGTCCAGGTGCTAATTAAATTGCTAATATCATGAATCACAGTCTTTTGACTACAAATACTTAAAAACTATATAAGTTAACATCTATACACAGATTTTCATTAAAATCTGAGGAAGTTGAAAATCAGGAAAAAAAAAATGAAAGGCTTGGATTTTTCTTTATTTTTTGAAAAATAGATTTTCTTGAAATTTTGAGCATAGATACTTTTATGAATGCTGAATACGAATCTCTGGTCAAAATCTAAAAAATCGTATAATTGGGCGAGTAATTACATTTACATTTTATCATGATTAGTCCAAGTGCTAATTAAACGGTTAATATCATGAATTAGTCTTTTGACAACAAATACTTAAATACCATAAAACATTTCATCTATGCACAGATTTTCATTAAAATCCGAGGAAGTTGAAAATCTGAGCAAAAAAAATTCCTTTGATTTTTCTTGATTTTTTTGAAAAAATAGATTTTCTTACAATTTTCAGCATAGATACTTTTATGTATGCTGAATAAGAGTCTGTGGTCAGAATCTAAAAATTCCTATAATTACTCGAATACTTAGCATTTGAATTTCATCATAATTAGTCTAGGTGCTAATTAAACGGTTAATATTATGAATTACAGTCTTTTAAAGGGGAATACTTAAATACCGTATAAAGTAACATCTATACACACATTTTCATTAAAATCTGAGAAAGTTGAAAATCTGAGCAAAAAAAAATGCAAGGCAATAGCCTTGGATTTTTCTTGATTTTTTGAAAAAATAGATTTTCTTCAAATGTTTAGCATAGATACTTTTATGTATGCTGAATACAAATCTGCGGCCAAAATCTAAAGTTTCTTATAATTACTCGAGTAATTAGCATTTAATTTTTATCATAATTAGTGCAGGTGCTAATTAAATGGTTAATATTATGAATTACAGTCTTTTGACACGAAATACTTAAATACCATATAAAATATCTATACACAAATTTTCATTAAAATCTGAGAAAGTTGAAAATCTGAGGAAAAAAAATGCAAGGCTATAGCCTTGGATTTTTCTTGATTTTTTTGAAAAAAAAGATTTTCTTCAAATGTGTAGCATAGATACGTTTATGTATGCTCAATACGAATCTGTGATCAAAATCTAAAAAATCCTATAACTACCCGAAAAATTAGCATTTAATTTTCATCATAATTAGTTCAGTTAGTAATTAATCCGTTAATATCATTAATTACAGTCTTTTGACTCGAAATACTTAAATCCCATATAGAATAACATCTATAAAAATATTTTCATTAAAATCTGAGAAACTTAAAAATCTGAGCAAAAAAAATGCAAGGCTATAGCCTTGAATTTTTCTTGATTTTTTTGAAAAAATAGATTTTCTTTAAATTTTCAGCAAAGATACTTTTATATATGCTGAATAAGAATCTCTTGTCAAAATCTAAAAAATTCTATAATTACTCGAGTAATTACCATTTAATTTTTATAATCAGTCCAGGTGGTAATTAACCGGTTGATATCATGAACTACAGTCTTTTGACTAAAAAAACTTAATCCTATATAAAATAACATCTATACAATGATTTGAATTAAAATCTGAGGAAGTTGAAAATCTGAGCAAAAAAAATGCTAGGCTAAGATCCTTTTATGTATGCTCAATACGAATATGTGGTCAAAATCTAAAAATTCGTATAATTACTCGAGTAATTAGCATCTATTTTTCGTCAAAATTAGTCCAGTTGCTAATTAAACGGTTAATATTATGTATTACAGTCTTTTGACACGAAATACTTAAATACCATATAAAATAACATCTATAAACAAATTTTCATTAAAATCTGAGGAAGTTGAAAATCTGAGCAAAAAAAAAAAAAAAAAAAAATGCAAGGCTATATAGCCTAGGATTTTTCTTGGTTTTTTGGAAAAAATAAATTTTCTTGATATTTTAATCATAGATTCGTTTATGCATGCTGAACACGAATCTGTGGTCAAAATTTAAAAATTGGCATAATTACTCGAGTAATTTGCATTCAATTTTTATCATAATTAGTCCAGGAAGTAATTAACCGGTTAATATCATGAATTAATCTTTTGACTCAAAATACTTAAATCACATGTAAAATAATATCTATACAAAGATTTTCATTAAAATCTGAGGAAGTTGAAAATCTTAGATCTTTTTGAAAAATAGATTTTCCTTAAATTTTCAGCATAGATACTTTTATGTATGCTTAATATGAGTCTGGGTGAAAATCTAAAAAATCCTAAAATTACTCGAGTAATTAGCATTTAGATTTCATCATAATTAGTCCAGGTGCTAATTAAACGTTTAATATTATGAATTACATTCTTTTGACACGAAATACTTAAATACCATATAAAATAACATCTATACACAAATTTTCACTAAAATCTGAGAAAGTTAAAATTCTGAGCCAAAAAAATGCATGGATAACATAAATGTAGCCTTGGAGATTTCTTGATTTTTTTTTTTGAAAAAAATAGATTTTCTTGAAATTTTCAGCATAGATACTTTTATGCATGCTGAATACAAACCTATGGCCAGAATCTAAAATTTCGTATGATTACTTGAGTAATTAGCATTTAATTTTTATCATTAGTCCAATTGCTAGTTAAATGGTTATTATGAATTACAGTCTTTTGACACGAAATACTTAAATACCATATAAAATAAAATCTATACACAAATTTTCATTAAGATCTGAGAAAGTTGAAAATCTGAGCAAAAAAAAATGCAGGGCTTTTTTATTTTTCTTGATTTTTTTGAAAAATAGATTTTCTTTAAATTTTCAGCATAGATACTTTTATGTATGCTGAATACGAAAGTGTGGTCAAAATCTAAAAATTTGTATGATTACTCGAGTAATTAGCATTTAATTTTATCATAATTAGTCCAGGTGGTAATCAACCGGTTAATATCATGGACTACAGTCTTTTGACTCAAAATACTTAAATCCCATATAAAATAATATCTACACAATGATTTTCATTAAAATCTGAGGAAGTTGAAAATCTGAGCAAAAAAAAATGCCAGGCTATAGCATGGGATTTTTCTTCATTTTTTGGAAGTAATAGATTTTCTTGATATTCTAAGCATAGATTCGTTTATGCATACTGAATGCGAATCTCTGGTCAAAATAAAAACTCGTATAATAACTCGAGTAATTAGCATCTAAATTTCATCATGATTAGTCCAGGTACTAACTAAACGGTTAGTATTATGAATTACAGTCTTTTGACACGAAATACTTAAATACCATATAAAATAACATCTATACACAGATTTTCATTAAAATCTGAGGAGGTTGAAAATTTGAGGAAAAAAAAATGCAAGGCTATAGCCTAGGATTTTTCTTGATTTGTTGAAAAAATAGATTTTCTTTAAATTTTAAGCATAGATACTTTCATATATGCTGAATATGAATCTGTGGTCAAAATCTAAAAATTCTTATAATTACTCGAGTAATTAGCATTTAATTTTCATCATTAGTCCAACTGGTAATTAACTGGTTAATATAATGAATTACAGTCTTGAATCAAATTACTTAAATCCCATGTAAAATAATATCTATACAAAGCTTTTCATTAAAATCTGAGGAAGTTGAGATTCTGAGAAAAAAAAAATGCAAGGCTATAGCCTTGGAATTTTGATTTTTTTTGGAAAAAGATTTTTTTCAAATTTCCACCATAGATACTTTTATGTATGCTCAATACGAATATGTGGTCAAAATCTAAAAATTCGTATAATTACTCGAGTAATTAGCATCTAATATTTATCAAAATTAGTCCAGGTGCTAATTAAACGGTTAATATTATGAATTACAGTCTTTTGACACGAAATACTTAAATACCATATGAAATAACATATATAAACAAATTCTCATTAAAATCTGAGGAAGTTGAAAATCTGATAAAAAAAAAAAAAAATGCAAGGCTATAGCCTTGGATTTTTATTGATTTTTTGGAAAAAATAGATTTTCTTGATATCTTAAGCATATATTCATTTATGCATGCTGAACACGAATCTGTGGTGAAAATCTAAAAATTGGTATAAGTACTCGAGTAAATAGCATTTAAGTTTTATCATAATTAGTTCAAGTGGTAATTAGCCAGCTAATATCATTCATTAATCTTTTGACTCAAAATAAATCCCAGGTAAAATAATATCTATACAAAGATTTCCATTAAAATCTGAGAAAGTTAAAAATCTGTGCAATAAAAATGCAAGGCTATAGCCTTGGATTTTTCTTGAATTTTTTGAAAATAGATTTTCTTTGAATTATCAGCAAAGATACTTTTACGTATGCTGAGTACGAGTCTGTGGTCAAAATCTAAAAAAATCCTATAATTACTCGAGTAATTAGCATTCAAATTTCATCATAATTAGTCCAGGTGCTAATTAAGCGTTTAATATTATAGATTTTAGCCTTTTGACACGATATACTTAGATACCATATAAAATAACATCTATACACAATTTTCACTAAAATCTGAGAAAGTTAAAAATCTGAGCCCTTTAAAAAATGCATGGCTTATATAAATATTTATATAGCCTTGGATTTCTCTTCATTTTTTTGAAAAAATAGATTTTCTTGAAATTCTCAGCATAGATGCTTTTATGTATGCTGAATACAAATCTGTGGCCAAAATCTAAAATATCGTCTAATTACTCGAGTAATTAGCATTTAATTTTATCATAGTCAGTTGCTAATTAAATGGTTAATATTATGAATTACAGTCTTTTGACACGAAATACTTAAATACCATATAAAATAACATCTATACACAAATTTTCATTAAAATCTGAGAAAGTTGAAAATCTGAGCAAAATAAATGCAAGGCTATAGCCTTTGATTTTTCTTGATTTTTTTGAAAAAATAGATTTTCTTTAAATTTTCAGCAAAGATACTTTAATGTATGCTGAATACAAATCTGTGGCCAAAATCTAAAAATTCGTATAATTACTCGAGTTATTGGCATTTAATTTTTATCATAATTATTCAGTGGTAACTAACCGGTTAATATCATGAATTACGGTCTTTTGACTCAAAATACTTAGATCCATATAAAATAAAATCTATAAAACGATTTTCATTAAAATCTTAGAAAGTTATAAATCTGAGCAAAAAAATGGATTTTTCTTGATTTTTTGAAAAAATAGATTTTCTTTAAATTTTCAGCAAAGATACTTTTATGTATCCTGAATACGAATCTCTAGGTCAAAATCTAAAAATTCGTATGATTGGTCGAGTAATTAGCATTTACATTTTGTACTTAGTCCAGGTGCTAATTAAATTGTTAATATCATGAATCACAGTCTTTTGACTACAAATACTTAAATACTATACAAGATAACATCGATAGACAGATTTTCATTAAAGTCTGAGGAAGTTAAAAATCATGAAAAAAAAATGCAAGGCTTGGACTTTTCTTATATTTTTTTGAAAAAATAGATTTTCTTGAAATTTTCAGCATAGATACCTTTATGTATGCTGAATACGAATTTTTCGTCAAAATCTAAAAATTCGTATAATTGGGCGAGTAATTACATCTACATTTTATCATGATTACTCCAGGTGTTAATTAAACGGTCAATATCATGAATTACATTCTTTTGACAACAAATACTTAAATACCATAAAAAATTTCATCTATGCACAGATTTTCATTAAAATCCGAGGAAGTTGAAAATCTGAGCAAAAAAAAATGCAAGGCTATAGCCTTTGATTTTTCTTGTTTTTTTGAAAAAAATAGATTTTCTTGCAATTTTCAGCATAGATACTTTTATGTATGCTGAATAAGAGTCTGTGGTCAGAATCTAAAAATTCCTATAATTACTCGAATACTTAGCATTTAAATTTCATCATAATTAGTCTAGGTGCTAATCAAACGGTTAATATTATGAATTACAGTCCTTTAAAGGGGAATGCTTAAATACCGTATAAATTAACATCTATACACAAATTTTCATTAAGATCTGAGAAAGTTGAAAATCTGAGCAAAAAAAATACAAGGATTTTTCTTGATTTTTTGAAAAAATAGATTTTCTTCAAATGTTTAGCATAGATACTTTTATGTATGCTGAATACAAATCTGGGGCCAAAATCTTAGATCTTTTTGAGAAATAGATTTTGGATTTTGGATTTTTCTTGTTTTTTTTTTTGAAAAAAATAGATTTTCTTGAAATTTTCAGCATAGATACTTTTATGCATGCTGAATACAAACCTGTGGCCAGAATCTAAAATTTCGTTTGATTACTCGAGTAATTAGCATTTAATTTTTATCATTAGTCCAATTGCTAGTTAAATGGTTAATATTATGAATTACAGTCGTTTGACACGAAATACTTAAATACCATATAAAATAACATCTATACATAAATTTTCATTAAAATCTGAGAAAGTTCAACATCTGAGCAAAAAAAGGCTAGGCTATAGCCTTGGATTTTTCTTGATTTTCTTGAAAAAAATAGGTTTTCTTTAAATTTTCAGCAAAGATACTTTTATGTATGCTGAATAAAAATCTGTGGCAAAATATAAAAATTCGTATAATTATTCGAGTAATTAGCATTTAATTTTTATCATTATTATTCCAGTTGGTAATCAACCGGTTAATATTATGAATTACAGTCTTTTGACTCAAAATACTTAAATCCCATATAAAATAACATCTATAAAAAGATTTTCATTAAAATCTGAGAAAGTTAAAGATCTGAGCAAAAAAAAAATGGATTTTTCTTGATTTTTTGAAAAAATAGATTTTCTTTAAATTTTCAGCAAAGATACTTTTAAGTATGCTGAATACGAATCTCTGGTCAAAATCTAAAAATTCGTATAATTGTACGAGTATTTAGCATTTAAATTCTAAAATTAGTCCAGGTGCTAATTAAATTGCTAATATCATGAATCACAGTCTTTTGACTACAAATACTTAAAAACTATATGAGTTAACATCTATACACAGATTTTCATTAAAATCTGAGGAAGTTGAAAATCAGGAAAAAAAAATGAAAGGCTTGGATTTTTCTTTATTTTTTGAAAAATAGATTTTCTTGAAATTTTGAGCATAGATACTTTTATGAATGCTGAATACGAATCTCTGGTCAAAATCTAAAAACGCGTATGATTGGGCAAGTAATTACATTTACATTTTATCATGATTAGCCCAAGTGCTAATTAAACGGTTAATATCATGAATTAGTCTTTTGACAACAAATACTTAAATACCATAAAAAATTTCATCTATGCACAGATTTTCATTAAAATCCGAGGAAGTTGAAAATCTGAGCAAAAAAAATTCCTTTGATTTTTCTTGATTTTTTTGAAAAAATAGATTTTCTTGCAATTTTCAGCATAGATACTTTTATGTATGCTGAATAAGAGTCTGTGGTCAGAATCTAAAAATTCCTATAATTACTCGAATACTTAGCATTTAAATTTCATCATAATTAGTCTAGGTGCCTAATTAAACGGTTAATATTATGAATTACAGTCTTTGAAAGGGGAATACCTAAATACCGTATAAAGTAACATCTATACACAACTTTTCATTAAAATCTGAGAAAGTTGAAAATCTGAGCAAAAAAAATGCAAGGATTTTTCTTGACTTTTTTGAAAAAATAGATTTTCTTCAAATGTTTAGCATAGATACTTTTATGTATGCTGAATACAAATCTGCGGCCAAAATCTAAAGTTTCTTATAATTACTCGAGTAATTAGCATTTGATTTTTATCATAATTAGTCCAGGTGCTAATTAAATGGTTAATATTATGAATTACAGTCTTTTGACACGAAATACTTAAATACCATATAAAATAACATCTATACACAAATTTTCATTAAAATCTGAGAAAGTTGAAAATCTGAAGAAAAAAAATGCAAGGCTATAGCCTTGGATTTTTCTTGATTTTTTTGAAAAAAAAGATTTTCTTCAAATGTGTAGCATACATACGTTTATGTATGCTCAATACGAATCTGTGATCAAAATCTAAAATATCCTATAACTACCCGAAAAATTAGCATTTAATTTTCATCATAATTAGTTCAGTTGGTAATTAACCCGTTAATATCATTAATTACAGTCTTTTGACTCAAAATACTTAAATCCCATATAGAATAACATCTATAAAAATATTTTCATTAAAATCTGAGAAACTTAAAAATCTGAGCAATAAAAATGCAAGGCTATTGCCTTGGATTTTTCTTGATTTTTTTGAAAAGATTTTCTTTAAATTTTCAGGAAAGATACTTTTATTTATGCTGAATAAGAATCTCTTGTCAAAATCTAAAAAATTGTATAATTACTCGAGTAAATAGCATTTAATTTTTATCATAATCAGTCCAGGTGGTAATTAACCGATTGATATCATGAACTACAGTCTTTTGACTGAAAAAAACTTAATCCTATATAAAATAACATCTATACAATGATTTGCATTAAAATCTGAGGAAGTTGAAAATCTGAGCAAAAAAAATGCTAGGCTAAGATCCTTTTATGTATGCTCAATACGAATATGTGGTCAAAATCTAGAAATTCGTATAATTACTCGAGTAATTAGCATTCATTTTTCGTCAAAATTAGTCCAGTTGCTAATTAAACGGTTAATATTATGAATTACAGTCTTTTGACACGAAATACTTAAATACCATATAAAATAAATCTATAAACAAATTTTCATTAAAATCTGAGGAAGTTGAAAATCTGAGCAAAAAAAAAAAAAAAAATGCAAGGCTATATAGCCTAGGATTTTTCTTGGTTTTTTGGAAGAAATAAATTTTCTTGATACTTTAATCATAGATTCGTTTATGCATGCTGAACACGAATCTGTGGTCAAAATCTAAAGATTGGCATAATTACTCGAGTAATTTGCATTCAATTTTTATCATAATTAGTCCAGGTAGTAATTAACCGTTTAATATCATGAATTAATCTTTTGACTCAAAATACTTAAATCACATGTAAAATAATATCTATACAAAGATTTTCATTAAAATCTGAGGAAGTTGAAAATCTTAGATCTTTTTGAAAAATAGATTTTCCTTAAACTTTCAGCATAGATACTTTTATGTATGCTTAATACGAGTCTGTGGTGAAAATCTAAAAAATCCTAAAATTACTCGAGTAATTAGCATTTAAATTTCATCATAATTAGTCCAGGTGCTAATTAAGCGTTTAATATTATGAATTACATTCTTTTGACACGAAATACTTAAATACCATATAAAATAACATCTATACACAAATGTTCACTAAAATCTGAGAAAGTTAAAAATCTGAGCCAAAAAAATGCATGGATTACATAAATGTAGCCTTGGATTTTTCTTGATTTTTTTTTGAAAAAGATAGATTTTCTTGAAATTTTCAGCATAGATACTTTTATGCATGCTGAATACAAACCTATGGCCAGAATCTAAAATTTTGTATGATTACTTGAGTAATTAGCATTCAATTTTTATCATTAGTCCAATTGCTAGTTAAAAGGTTAATATTATGAAGTACAGTCTTTTGACACGAAATACTTAAATACCATATAAAATAAAATCTATACACAAATTTTCATTAAGATCTGAGAAAGTTGAAAATCTGAGCAAAAAAAAAAAAATGCAGGGCTTTTTTATTTTTCTTGATTTTTTTGAAAAAATAGATTTTCTTTAAATTTTCAGCATAGATACTTTTATGTATGCTGAATACGAAAGTGTGGTCAAAATCTAAAAATTTGTATGATTACTCGAGTAATTAGCATTTAATTTTATCATAATTAGTCCAGGTGGAATCAACCGGTTAATATCATGGACTACAGTCTATTGACTCAAAAAACTTAAATCCCATATAAAATAATATCTACACAATGATTTTCATTAAAATCTGAGGAAGTTGAAAATCTGAGCAAAAAAAATGCCAGGCTATAGATACATGGGATTTTTCTTCACTTTTTGGAAGTAATAGATTTTCTTGATATTCTAAGCATAGATTCGTTTATGCATACTGAATGCGAATCTCTGGTCAAAATAAAAACTCGTATAATAACTCGAGTAATTAG
This sequence comes from Panulirus ornatus, assembly GCF_036320965.1. Classification (NCBI taxonomy): domain Eukaryota; kingdom Metazoa; phylum Arthropoda; class Malacostraca; order Decapoda; family Palinuridae; genus Panulirus; species Panulirus ornatus. The sequence goes on along the minus strand of NC_092227.1, from coordinate 79,865,620 downwards.
CATTTAAATTTCATCATGATTAGTCCAGGTACTAACTAAACGGTTAGTATTATGAATTACAGTCTTTTGACACGAAATACTTAAATACCATATAAAATAACATCTATACACAGATTTTCATTAAAATCTGAGGAGGTTGAAAATTTGAGGAAAAAAAATGCAAGGCTATAGCCTTGGATTTTTCTTGATTTGTTGAAAAAATAGATTTTCTTTAAATTTTAAGCATAGATACTTTCATATATGCTGAATATGAATCTGTGGTCAAAATCTAAAAATTCTCGAGTACTTAGCATTTAATTTTCATCATTAATCCAACTGGTAATTAACTGGTTAATATAATGAATTACAGTCTTGAATCAAATTACTTAAATCCCATGTAAAATAATATCTATACAAAGCTTTTCATTAAAATCTGAGGAAGTTGAAATTCTGAGCAAAAAAAAATGCAAGGCTATAGCCTTGGAATTTTGATTTTTTTTTGGAAAAAGATTTTCTTCAAATTTCCACCATAGATACTTTTATGTATGCTCAATACGAATATGTGGTCAAAATCTAAAAATTCGTATAATTACTCGAGTAATTAGCATCTAATATTTATCAAAATTAGTCCAGGTGCTAATTAAACGGTTAATATTATGAATTACAGTCTTTTGACACGAAATACTTAAATACCATATAAAATAACATATATAAACAAATTTTCATTAAAATCTGAGGAAGTTGAAAATATGAGAAAAAAAAAAAAAAAATGCAAGGCTATAGCCTTGGATTTTTCTTGATTTTTTGGAAAAAATAGATTTTCTTGATATCTTAAGCATATATTCATTTATGCATGCTGAACACGAATCTGTGGTCAAAATCTAAAAATTGGTATGAGTACTCAGGTAAATAGCATTTAAATTTTATCATAATTAGTTCAAGTGGTAATTAGCCGGCTAATATCATTTATTAATCTTTTGACTCAAAATAAATCCCAGGTAAATAATATCTATACAAAGATTTCAAATTTCGCTTAATTTCAGCATAGATACTTTTATGTATGCTAATACGATCTGTGTGAAAATCTAAAAAATCCTAAAATTACTCGAGTAATTAGCATTTAATTTCATCATAATTAGTCCAGTTGCTAATTAAGCGTTAATATTATGAATTACATCTTTTGACACAAATACTTAAATCCATATAAATAACATCTATAACAATATTTCACTAAAATCTGAGAAAGTTAAAAATCTGAGCAAAAAAATGCAGGTCAAATTAGCCTTGGATTTTTCTTGATTTTTTTTGAAAAAGATAAATTTTCTTGAAATTTTCAGCATAGATACTTTTATGCATGCTGAATACAAACCTATGGCCAGAATCTAAAATTTGTATGATTACTTGAGTAATTAGCATTAATTTTTATCATTAGTCCAATTGCTAGTTAAATGGTTAATATTATGAATTACAGTCGTTTGACACGAAATACTTAAATACCATATAAAATAACATCTATACATAAATTTTCATTAAAATCTGAGAAAGTTAAAATCTGAGCAATAAATGCAAGGCTATAGCCTTTGATTTTTCTTGATTTTTTGAAAAAATAGATTTTCTTTAAATTTTCAGCAAAGATACTTTTATGTATGCTGAATACAAATCTGTGGCCAAAATCTAAAAATTCGTATAATTACTCGAGTTATTGGCATTTAATTTTTATCAATTATTCAGTGGTAACTAACCGGTTAATATCATGAATTACGGTCTTTTGACTCAAAATACTTAGATCCATGTAAAATAAGATCTATAAAACGATTTTCATTAAAATCTGAGAAAGTTATAAATCTGAGCAAAAAAAAATGGATTTTTCTTGATTTTTTGAAATAATTGATTTTCTTTAAATTTTCAGCAAAGATACTTTTATGTATCCTGAATACGAATCTGTGGTCAAAATCTAAAAATTCGTATGATTGGTGGAGTAATTAGCATTTACATTTTATACTCAGTCCAGGTGCTAATTAAATTGTTAATATCATGAATCACAGTCTTTTGGCTACAAATACTTGAATACTATACAAGATAACATCGATAGACAGATTTTCATTAAAGTCTGAGGAAGTTAAAAATCATGAAAAAAAATGCAAGGCTTGGATTTTTCTTTATTTTTTTGAAAAAATAGATTTTCTTGAAATTTTAAGCATGGATACCTTTATGGACGCTGAATACGAATCTCTCGTCAAAATCTAAAATTTCGTACAATTGGGCGAGTAATTACATCTACTTTTTATCATGATTACTCCAGGTGCTAATTAAAAGGGTTAATATCATGAATTACAGTCTTTTGACAACAAATACTTAAATACCATAACAAATTTCATCTATGCACAGATTTTCATTAAAATCCGAGGAATTTGAAAATCTCTCGTCAAAATCTAAAATTTCGTACAATTGGGCGAGTAATACATCTACTTTTTATCATGATTACTCCAGGTGCTAATTAAAAGGGTTAATATCATGAATTACAGTCTTTTGACAACAAATACTTAAATACCATAACAAATTTCATCTATGCACAGATTTTCATTAAAATCCGAGGAATTTGAAAATCTGAGCAAAAAAAAATGCAAGGCTATAGCCTTTGATTTTTCTTGTTTTTTTGGAAAAAAATAGATTTTCTTGATATCTTAAGCATATATTCATTTATGCATGCTGAACACGAATCTGTGGTCAAAATCTAAAAATTGGTATGAGTACTCAGGTAAATAGCATTTAAATTTTATCATAATTAGTTCAAGTGGTAATTAGCCGGCTAATATCATTTATTAATCTTTTGACTCAAAATAAATCCCAGGTAAAATAATATCTATACAAAGATTTCCATTAAAATCTGAGAAAGTTAAAAATCTGAGCAATAAAAATGCAAGGCTATAGCCTTGGATTTTTCTTGAATTTTTTGAAAATAGATTTTCTTTGAATTATCAGCAAAGATACTTTTATGTATGCTGAGTACGAGTCTGTGGTCAAAATCTAAAAAAAATCCTATAATCAATCGAGTAATTAGCATCTAAATTTCATCATAATTAGTCCAGGTGCTAATTAAACGTTTAATATTATAGATTACAGCCTTTTGACACGATATACTTAAATACCATATAAAATAACATCTATACACTAATTTTCACTAAAATCTGAGAAAGTTAAAAATCTGAGCCCAAAAAATGCATGTCTTTTATAAATATTTATAGCCTTGGATTTCTCTTCATTTTTTTGAAAAAATAGATTTTCTTGTAATTTTCAGCATAGATGCTTTTATGTATGCTGAATACAAATCTGTGGCCAAAATCTAAAATTTCGTCTAATTACTCGAGTAATTAGCATTTAATTTTTATCATAATTAGTCCAGTTGCTAATTAAATGGTTAATATTATGAATTAAAGTCTTTTGACACGAAATACTTAAATACCATATAAAATAACATCTATACGCAAATTTTCATTAAAATCTGAGAAAGTTGAAAATCTGAGCAAAATAAATGCAAGGCTATAGCCTTTGATTTTTCTTGATTTTTTGAAAAAATAGATTTTCTTTAAATTTTCAGCAAAGATACTTTTATGTATGCTGAATACAAATCTGTGGCCAAAATCTAAAAATTCGTATAATTACTCGAGTTATTGGCATTTAATTTTTATCAATTATTCAGTGGTAACTAACCGGTTAATAATGAATTACGGTCTTTTGACTCAAAATACTTAGATCCATATAAAATAAGATCTATAAAACGATTTTCATTAAAATCTGAGAAAGTTATAAATCTGAGCATTTTTTAAAATGGATTTTTCTTGATTTTTTGAAATAATAGATTTTCTTTAAATTTTCAGCAAAGATACTTTTATGTATCCTGAATACGAATCTGTGGTCAAAATCTAAAAATTCGTATGATTGGTGGAGTAATTAGCATTTACATTTTATACTTAGTCCAGGTGCTAATTAAATTGTTAATATCATGAATCACAGTCTTTTGGCTACAAATACTTGAATACTATACAAGATAACATCGATAGACAGATTTTCATTAAAGTCTGAGGAAGTTAAAAATCATGAAAAAAAATGCAAGGCTTGGATTTTTCTTTATTTTTTTGAAAAATAGATTTTCTTAAAATTTTAAGCATGGATACCTTTATGAACGCTGAATACGAATCTCTCGTCAAAATCTAGAAATTCGTATAATTGGGCGAGTAATTACATCTACATTTTATCATGATTACTCCAGGTGCTAATTAAACGGTTAATATCATGAATTACAGTCTTTTGACAACAAATACTTAAATACCATAACAAATTTCATCTATGCACAGATTTTCATTAAAATCAGAGGAAGTTGAAAATCTGAGCAAAAAAAATGCAAGGCTATAGCCTTTGATTTTTCTTGTTTTTTTGGAAAAAAATAGATTTTCTTGATATCTTAAGCATATATTCATTTATGCATGCTGAACACGAATCTGTGGTCAAAATCTAAAAATTGGTATGAGTACTCAGGTAAATAGCATTTAAATTTTATCATAATTAGTTCAAGTGGTAATTAGCCGGCTAATATCATTTATTAATCTTTTGACTCAAAATAAATCCCAGGTAAAATAATATCTATACAAAGATTTCCATTAAAATCTGAGAAAGTTAAAAATCTGAGCAATAAAAATGCAAGGCTATAGCCTTGGATTTTTCTTGAATTTTTTGAAAATAGATTTTCTTTGAATTATCAGCAAAGATACTTTTATGTATGCTGAGTACGAGTCTGTGGTCAAAATCTAAAAAAAATCCTATAATTAATCGAGTAATTAGCATCTAAATTTCATCATAATTAGTCCAGGTGCTAATTAAACGTTTAATATTATAGATTACAGCCTTTTGACACGATATACTTAAATACCATATAAAATAACATCTATACACTAATTTTCACTAAAATCTGAGAAAGTTAAAAATCTGAGCCCAAAAAATGCATGTCTTATATAAATATTTATATAGCCTTGGATTTCTCTTCATTTTTTTGAAAAAATAGATTTTCTTGTAATTTTCAGCATAGATGCTTTTATGTATGCTGAATACAAATCTGTGGCCAAAATCTAAAATTTCGTCTAATTACTCGAGTAATTAGCATTTAATTTTTATCATAATTAGTCCAGTTGCTAATTAAATGGTTAATATTATGAATTAAAGTCTTTTGACACGAAATACTTAAATAACATATAAAATAACATCTATACGCAAATTTTCATTAAAATCTGAGAAAGTTGAAAATCTGAGCAAAATAAATGCAAGGCTATAGCCTTTGATTTTTCTTGATTTTTTGAGAAAATAGATTTTCTTTAAATTTTCAGCAAAGATACTTTTATGTATGCTGAATACAAATCTGTGGCCAAAATCTAAAAATTCGTATAATTACTCGAGTTATTGGCATTTAATTTTTATCAATTATTCAGTGGTAACTAACCGGTTAATAATGAATTACGGTCTTTTGACTCAAAATACTTAGATCCATATAAAATAAGATCTATAAAACGATTTTCATTAAAATCTGAGAAAGTTATAAATCTGAGCATTTTTTAAAATGGATTTTTCTTGATTTTTTGAAATAATAGATTTTCTTTAAATTTTCAGCAAAGATACTTTTATGTATCCTGAATACGAATCTGTGGTCAAAATCTAAAAATTCGTATGATTGGTGGAGTAATTAGCATTTACATTTTATACTTAGTCCAGGTGCTAATTAAATTGTTAATATCATGAATCACAGTCTTTTGGCTACAAATACTTGAATACTATACAAGATAACATCGATAGACAGATTTTCATTAAAGTCTGAGGAAGTTAAAAATCATGAAAAAAAATGCAAGGCTTGGATTTTTCTTTATTTTTTTGAAAAAATAGATTTTCTTGAAATTTTAAGCATGGATACCTTTATGGACGCTGAATACGAATCTCTCGTCAAAATCTAAAATTTCGTACAATTGGGCGAGTAATTACATCTACTTTTTATCATGATTACTCCAGGTGCTAATTAAAAGGGTTAATATCATGAATTACAGTCTTTTGACAACAAATACTTAAATACCATAACAAATTTCATCTATGCACAGATTTTCATTAAAATCAGAGGAAGTTGAAAATCTGAGCAAAAAAAATGCAAGGCTATAGCCTTTGATTTTTCTTGTTTTTTTGGAAAAAAATAGATTTTCTTGATATCTTAAGCATATATTCATTTATGCATGCTGAACACGAATCTGTGGTCAAAATCTAAAAATTGGTATGAGTACTCAGGTAAATAGCATTTAAATTTTATCATAATTAGTTCAAGTGGTAATTAGCCGGCTAATATCATTTATTAATCTTTTGACTCAAAATAAATCCCAGGTAAAATAATATCTATACAAAGATTTCCATTAAAATCTGAGAAAGTTAAAAATCTGAGCAATAAAAATGCAAGGCTATAGCCTTGGATTTTTCTTGAATTTTTTGAAAATAGATTTTCTTTGAATTATCAGCAAAGATACTTTTATGTATGCTGAGTACGAGTCTGTGGTCAAAATCTAAAAAAAATCCTATAATTAATCGAGTAATTAGCATCTAAATTTCATCATAATTAGTCCAGGTGCTAATTAAACGTTTAATATTATAGATTACAGCCTTTTGACACGATATACTTAAATACCATATAAAATAACATCTATACACTAATTTTCACTAAAATCTGAGAAAGTTAAAAATCTGAGCCCAAAAAATGCATGTCTTATATAAATATTTATATAGCCTTGGATTTCTCTTCATTTTTTTGAAAAAATAGATTTTCTTGTAATTTTCAGCATAGATGCTTTTATGTATGCTGAATACAAATCTGTGGCCAAAATCTAAAATTTCGTCTAATTACTCGAGTAATTAGCATTTAATTTTTATCATAATTAGTCCAGTTGCTAATTAAATGGTTAATATTATGAATTAAAGTCTTTTGACACGAAATACTTAAATACCATATAAAATAACATCTATACGCAAATTTTCATTAAAATCTGAGAAAGTTGAAAATCTGAGCAAAATAAATGCAAGGCTATAGCCTTTGATTTTTCTTGATTTTTTGAAAAAATAGATTTTCTTTAAATTTTCAGCAAAGATACTTTTATGTATGCTGAATACAAATCTGTGGCCAAAATCTAAAAATTCGTATAATTACTCGAGTTATTGGCATTTAATTTTTATCAATTATTCAGTGGTAACTAACCGGTTAATAATGAATTACGGTCTTTTGACTCAAAATACTTAGATCCATATAAAATAAGATCTATAAAACGATTTTCATTAAAATCTGAGAAAGTTATAAATCTGAGCATTTTTTAAAATGGATTTTTCTTGATTTTTTGAAATAATAGATTTTCTTTAAATTTTCAGCAAAGATACTTTTATGTATCCTGAATACGAATCTGTGGTCAAAATCTAAAAATTCGTATGATTGGTGGAGTAATTAGCATTTACATTTTATACTTAGTCCAGGTGCTAATTAAATTGTTAATATCATGAATCACAGTCTTTTGGCTACAAATACTTGAATACTATACAAGATAACATCGATAGACAGATTTTCATTAAAGTCTGAGGAAGTTAAAAATCATGAAAAAAAAATGCAAGGCTTGGATTTTTCTTTATTTTTTTGAAAAATAGATTTTCTTAAAATTTTAAGCATGGATACCTTTATGAACGCTGAATACGAATCTCTCGTCAAAATCTAGAAATTCGTATAATTGGGCGAGTAATTACATCTACATTTTATCATGATTACTCCAGGTGCTAATTAAACGGTTAATATCATGAATTACAGTCTTTTGACAACAAATACTTAAATACCATAACAAATTTCATCTATGCACAGATTTTCATTAAAATCAGAGGAAGTTGAAAATCTGAGCAAAAAAAATGCAAGGCTATAGCCTTTGATTTTTCTTGTTTTTTTGGAAAAAAATAGATTTTCTTGATATCTTAAGCATATATTCATTTATGCATGCTGAACACGAATCTGTGGTCAAAATCTAAAAATTGGTATGAGTACTCAGGTAAATAGCATTTAAATTTTATCATAATTAGTTCAAGTGGTAATTAGCCGGCTAATATCATTTATTAATCTTTTGACTCAAAATAAATCCCAGGTAAAATAATATCTATACAAAGATTTCCATTAAAATCTGAGAAAGTTAAAAATTTGAGCAATAAAAATGCAAGGCTATAGCCTTGGATTTTTCTTGAATTTTTTGAAAATAGATTTTCTTTGAATTATCAGCAAAGATACTTTTATGTATGCTGAGTACGAGTCTGTGGTCAAAATCTAAAAAAAATCCTATAATTAATCGAGTAATTAGCATCTAAATTTCATCATAATTAGCCCAGGTGCTAATTAAACATTTAATATTATAGATTACAGCCTTTTGACACGATATACTTAAATACCATATAAAATAACATCTATACACAAATTTTCACTAAAATCTGAGAAAGTTAAAAATCTGAGCCCAAAAAATGCATGTCTTATATAAATATTTATATAGCCTTGGATTTCTCTTCATTTTTTTTTAAAAATAAATTTTCTTGTAATTTTCAGCATAGATGCTTTTATGTATGCTGAATACAAATCTGTGGCCAAAATCTAAAATTTCGTCTAATTACTCGAGTAATTAGCATTTAATTTTTATCATAATTAGTCCAGTTGCTAATTAAATGGTTAATATTATGAATTAAAGTCTTTTGACACGAAATACTTAAATACCATATAAAATAACATCTATACACAAATTTTCATTAAAATCTGAGAAAGTTGAAAATCTGAGCAAAATAAATGCAAGGCTATAGCCTATGATTTTTCTTGATTTTTTGAAAAAATAGATTTTCTTTAAATTTTCAGCAAAGATACTTTTATGTATGCTGAATACAAATCTGTGGCCAAAATCTAAAAATTCGTATAATTACTCGAGTTATTGGCATTTAATTTTTATCAATTATTCAGTGGTAACTAACCGGTTAATATCGTGAATTACGGTCTTTTGACTCAAAATACTTAGATCCATATAGAATAAGATCTATAAAACGATTTTCATTAAAATCTGAGAAAGTTATAAATCAGCAAAAAAATGGATTTTTCTTGATTTTTTGAAATAATTGATTTTCTTTAAATTTTCAGCAAAGATACTTTTATGTATCCTGAATACGAATCTCTGGTCAAAATCTAAAAATTCGTATGATTGGTGGAGTAATTAGCATTTACATTTTATACTCAGTCCAGGTGCTAATTAAATTGTTAATATCATGAATCACAGTCTTTCGGCTACAAATACTTGAATACTATACAAGATAACATCGATAGACAGATTTTCATTAAAGTCTGAGGAAGTTAAAAATCATGAAAAAAAAAATGCAAGGCTTGGATTTTTCTTTATTTTTTTGAAAAAATAGATTTTCTTGAAATTTTAAGCATGGATACCTTTATGAACGCTGAATACGAATCTCTCGTCAAAATCTAAAAATTCGTATAATTGGGCGAGTAATTACATCTACTTTTTATCATGATTACTCCAGGTGCTAATTAAACGGTTAATATCATGAATTACAGTCTTTTGACAACAAATACTTAAATACCATAACAAATTTCATCTATGCACAGATTTTCATTAAAATCCGAGGAAGTTGAAAATCTGAGCAAAAAAAATGCAAGGCTATAGCCTTTGATTTTTCTTGTTTTTTTTTGAAAAAATAGATTTTCTTGCAATTTTCAGCATAGATACTTTTATGTATGCTGAATAAGAGTCTGTTGTCAGAATCTAAAAATTCCTATAATTACTCGAATACTTACCATTTAAATTTCATCATAATTAGTCTAGGTGCTAATCAAACGGTTAATATTATGAATTACAGTCTTTTAAAGGGGAATGCTTAAATGCCGTATAAATTAACATCTATACATGTTATGTATGCTGAATACAAATCTGCTGCCAAAATCTAAAGTTTCTTATATTTACTCGAGTAATTAGCATTTAATTTTTATCATAATTAGTCCAGGTGCTAATTAAATGGTTAATATTATGAATTACAGTCTTTTGACACGAAATACTTAAATACCATATAAAATAACATCTATACACAAATTTTCATTAAAATCTGAGAAAGTTGAAAATCTGAGGATAAAAATGCAATGGTATAATATAAGGCTATAGGCTTGCATTTTTCTTGATTTTTTTGAAAAAATAGATTTTCTTCAAAGTTTAGCACAGATACGTTTATGTATGCTCAATACGAATCTGTGATCAAAATCTAAAAAATCCTATAACTACTCGAAAAAATAGCATTTAATTTTCATCATAATTAGTTCAGTTGGTAATTAACCCGTTAATATCATTAATTACAGTCTTTTGACTCAAAATACTTAAATCCCATATAGAATAACATCTATATAAATATTTTCATTAAAATCTGAGAAACTTAAAAATCTGAGCAATAAAAATGCAAGGCTATTGCCTTGGATTTTTCTTGATTTTTTTGAAAAAATAGATTTTCTTCAAATTTTCAGCAAAAATACTTTTATGTATGCTGAATAAGAATCACTGGTCAAAATCTAAAAATTTGTATAATTACTCGAGTAATTAGAATTTAATTTTTATCATAATCAGTCCAGGTGGTAATTAACCGGTTGATATCATGAACTACAGTCTTTTCACTCAAAATACTCAAATCCCATATAAAATAACATCTATACAATGATTTACATTAAAATCTGAGGAAGTTGAAAATCTGAGAAAAAAAATGCTAGGCTAAGATCCTTTTATGTATGCTCAATACGAATATGTGGTCAAAATCTAAAAATTCGTATAATTACTAGAGTAATTAGCATTTATTTTTCGTCAAAATTAGTCCAGTTGCTAATTAAACGGTTAATATTACGAATTACAGTCTTTTGACACGAAATACTTAAATACCATATAAAATAACATCTATAAACAAATTTTCATTAAAATCTGAGGAAGTTGAAAATCTGAGCAAAAAAAAAATGCAAGGATTTTTCTTGGTTTTTCTGGAAAACATAGATTTTCTTGATATTTTAATCATAGATTCGTTTATGCATGCTGAACACGAATCTGTGGTCAAAATCTAAAAATTGACATAAGTACTCGAGTAATTTGCATCTAATTTTTATCATAATTAGTCCAGGTACTAATTAACCGGTTAATATCATGAATTAATCTTTTGACTCAAAATACTTGAATCACATGTAAAATAATATCTATACAAAGATTTTCATTAAAATCTGAGGAAGTTGAAAGTCTTAGATCTTTTTGAAAAATAGATTTTGGATTTTGGATTTTTCTTGATTTTTTTTTTGAAAAAAATAGATTTTCTTGAATTTTTCAGCATAGATACTTTTATGCATGCTGAATACAAACCTGTGGCCAGAATCTAATATTTCGTATGATTACTCGAGTAATTAGCATTTAATTTTTATCATTAGTCCAATTGCTAGTTAAATGGTTAATATTATGAATTACAGTCGTTTGACACGAAATACTTAAATACCATATAAAATAACATCTATACATAAATTTTCATTAAAATCTGAGAAAGTTCAACATCTGAGCAAAAAAAGGCTAGGCTATAGCCTTGGATTTTTCTTGATTTTTTTGAAAAAAATAGATTTTCTTTAAATTTTCAGCAGATACTTTTATGTATGCTGAATAAAAATCTGTGGCCAAAATATAAAAATTCATATAATTATTCGAGTAATAAGCATTTAATTTTTATCATTATTATTCCAGTTGGTAATCAACCGGTTAATATTATGAATTACAGTCTTTTGACTCAAAATACTTAAATCCCATATAAAATAACATCTATAAAAAGATTTTCATTAAAATCTGAGAAAGTTAAAAATCTGAGCAAAAAAAAAAATGGATTTTCTTGATTTTTTGAAAAAATAGATTTTCTTTAAATTTTCAGCAAAGATACTTTTATGTATGCTGAATACGAATCTCTGGTCAAAATCTAAAAATTCGTATAATTGTACGAGTAATTAGCATTTAAATTCTAAAATTAGTCCAGGTGCTAATTAAATTGCTAATGTCATGAATCACAGTCTTTTGACTACAAATACTTAAAAACTATATAAGTTAACATCTATACACAGATTTTCATTAAAATCTGAGGAAGTTGAAAATCAGGAAAAGAAAATGAAAGGCTTGGATTTTTCTTTATTTTTTGAAAAATAGATTTTCTTGAAATTTTGAGCATAGATACTTTTATGAATGCTGAATACGAATCTCTGGTCAAAATCTAAAAAAATCGTATAATTGGGCGAGTAATTACATTTACATTTTATCATGATTAGTCCAAGTGCTAATTAAACGGTTAATATCATGAATTAGTCTTTTGACAACAAATACTTAAATACCATAAAAAATTTCATCTATGCACAGATTTTCATTAAAATCCGAGGAAGTTGAAAATCTGGGGAAAAAGAAATTCCTTTGATTTTTCTTGATTTTTTTGAAAAAATAGATTTTCTTGCAATTTTCAGCATAGATACTTTTATGTATGCTGAATAAGAGTCTGTGGTCAGAATCTAAAAATTCCTATAATTACTCGAATACTTAGCATTTAAATTTCATCATAATTAGTCTAGGTGCTAATTAAACGGTTAATATTATGAATTGCAGTCTTTTAAAGGGGAATACTTAAATACCGTATAAAGTAACATCTATACACACATTTTCATTAAAATCTGAGAAAGTTGAAAATCTGAGCAAAAAAATGCTAGGGTATAGCCTTGGATTTTTCTTGATTTTTTTGAAAAAATAGATTTTCTTCAAATGTTTAGCATAGATACTTTTATGTATGCTGAATACAAATCTGCGGCCAAAATCTAAAGTTTCTTATAATTACTCGAGTAATTAGCATTTAATTTTTATCATAATTAGTTCAGGTGCTAATTAAATGGTTAATATTATGAATTACAGACTTTTGACACGAAATACTTAAATACCATATAAAATAACATCTATACACAAATTTTCATTAAAATCTGAGAAAGTTGAAAATCTGAGGAAAAAAAATGCAAGGCTATAGCCTTGGATTTTTCTTGATTTTTTTGAAAAAAAAGATTTTCTTCAAATGTGTAGCATAGATACGTTTATGTATGCTCAATACGAATCTGTGATCAAAATCTAGAAAATCCTATAACTACCCGAAAAATTAGCATTTAATTTTCATCATAATTAGTTCAGTTGGTAATTAACCCGTTAATATCATTAATTACAGTCTTTTGACTCAAAATACTTAAATCCCATATAGAATAACATCTATAAAAATATTTTCATTAAAATCTGAGAAACTTAAAAATCTGAGCAATAAAAATGCAAGGCTATTGCCTTGGATTTTTCTTGATTTTTTTGAAAAAATAGATTTTCTTCAAATTTTTAGCATAGATAATTTTATGCATGCTGAATACAAACCTGTGGCCAGAATCTAAAATTTCGTATGATTACTCGAGTAATTAGCATTTAATTTTTATCATTAGTCCAATTGCTAGTTAAATGGTTAATATTATGAATTACAGGCGTTTGACACGAAATACTTAAATACCATATAAAATAACATCTATACATAAATTTTCATTAAAATCTGAGAAAGTTCAACATCTGAGCAAAAAAAAGGCTAGGCTATAGCGTTGGATTTTTCTTGATTTTTTTTGAAAAAAATAGATTTTCTTTAGATTTTCAGCAAAGATACTTTTATGTATGCTGAATAAAAATCTGTGGCCAAAATATAAAAATTCTTATAATAATTCGAGTAATTAGCATTTAATTTTTATCATTATTATTCCAGTTGGTAATCAACCGGTTAATATTATGAAATAGTCTTTTGACTCAAAATACTTAAATCCCATTGAAAATAACATATATAAAAAGATTTTCATTAAAATCTGAGAAAGTTAAAAATCTGAGCAAAAAAGAAATGGATTTTTCTTGATTTTTTGAAAAAATAGATTTTCTTTAAATTTTCAGCAAAGATACTTTTATGTATGCTGAATACGAATCTCTGGTCAAAATCTAAAAATTCGTATAATTGTACGAGTAATTAGCATTTAAATTCTAAAATTAGTCCAGGTGCTAATTAGATTGCTAATATGAAATCACAGTCTTTTGACTACAAATACTTAAAAACTATATAAGTTAACATCTATACACAGATTTTCATTAAAATCTGAGGAAGTTGAAAATCAAAGGAAAGAAAATGAAAGGCTTGGATTTTTCTTTATTTTTTGAAAAATAGATTTTCATGAAATTTTGAGCATAGATACTTTTATGAATGCTGAATACGAATCTCTGGTCAAAATCTAAAAAATCGTATAATTGGGCGAGTAATTACATTTACATTTTATCATGATTAGTCCAAGTGCTAATCAAACGGTTAATATCATGAATTAGTCTTTTGACAACAAATACTTAAATGCCATAAGAAATTTCATCTATGCACAGATTTTCATTAAAATCTGAGGAAGTTGAAAATCTGAGCAAAAAAAATTCCTTTGATTTTTCTTGATTTTTTTGAAAAAATAGATTTTCTTGCAATTTTCAGCATAGATACTTTTATGTATGCTGAATAAGAGTCTGTGGTCAGAATCTAAAAATTCCTATAATTACTCGAATACTTAGCATTTAAATTTCATCATAATTAGTGTAGGTGCTAATCAAACGGTTAATATTATGAATTACAGTCTTTTAAAGGGGAATACTTAAATACCGTATAAAGTAACATCTATACACAAATTTTCATTAAAATCTGAGAAAGTTGAAAATCTGAGCAAAAAAAATGCAAGGCTATAGCCTTGGATTTTTCTTGATTTTTTTTGAAAAAATAGATTTTCTTCAAATGTTTAGCATAGATACTTTTATGTATGCTGAATATAAATCTGCAGCCAAAATCTAAAGTTTCTTATAATTACTCGAGTAATTAGCATTTAATTTTTATCATAATTAGTCCAGGTGCTAATTAAATGGTTAATATTATGAATTACAGTCTTTTGACACGAAATACTTAAATACCATATAAAATAACATCTATACACAAATTTTCATTAAAATCTGAGAAAGTTGAAAATCTGAGGAAAAAAAATGCAAGGCTATAAGGCTATAGCCTTGGATTTTTCTTGATTTTTTTGAGAAAAAGATTTTCTTGAAATGTGTAGCATAGATACGTTTTTGTATGCTCAATACGAATCTGTGATTAAAATCTAAAAAATCCTAAAACTACTCGAAAAATTAGCATTTAATTTTCATCATAATTAGTTCAGTTGGTAATTAACCCGTTAATATCATTAATTACAGTCTTTTGACTCAAAATACTTAAATCCCATATAGAATAACATGTATAAAAATATTTTCATTAAAATCTGAGAAACTTAAAAATCTGAGCAATAAAAATGCCTTGGATTTTTCTTGATTTTTTTGAAAAAATAGATTTTCTTTAAATTTTCAGCAAAGATACATTTATGTATGCTGAATAAGAATCTCTTGTCAAAATCTAAAAATTTGTATAATTACTCGAGTAATTAGCATTTAATTTTTATCATAATCAGTCCAGGTGGTAATTAACCGGTTGATATCATGAACTACAGTCTTTTGACTAAAAAAACTTAAATCCTATATAAAATAACATCTATACAATGATTTTCATTAAAATCTGAGGAAGTTGAAAATCTGAGGAAAGAAAAATGCCAGGCTATAGCCTTGGATTTTTCTTGATTTGTTGAAAAAATAGATTTTCTTTAAATTTTAAGCATAGATACTTTCATATATGCTGAATATGAATCTGTGGTCAAAATCTAAAAATTCTTATAATTACTCGAGTAATTAGCATTTAATTTTTATCATTAGTCCAACTGGTAATTAACTGGTTAATATAATGAATTACAGTCTTGAATCAAATTACTTAAATCCCATGTAAAATAATATCTATATAAAGCTTTTCATTGAAATCTGAGGAAGTTGAAAATCTGAGCAAAAAAAAATGCAAGGCTATAGCCTTGGAATTTTGATTTTTTTTGGAAAAATATTTTTTTTCAAATTTCCACCATAGATACTTCTATGTGTGCTCAATACGAATATGTGGTCAAAATCTAAAAATTCGTATGATTACTCGAGTAAATAGCATCTAATATTTATCAAAATTAGTCCAGGTGCTAATTAAACGGTTAATATTATGAATTACAGTCTTTTGACTCGAAATACTTAAATACCATATAAAATAACATATATAAACAAATTTTCATTAAAATCTGAGGAAGTTGAAAATCTGATAAAAAAAAAATGCAAGATTTTCTTGATATCTTAAGCATATATTCATTTATGCATGTTGAACACGAATCTGTGGTGAAAATCTAAAAATTGGTATAAGTACTCGAGTAAATAGCATTTAAGTTTTATCATAATTAGTTCAAGTGGTAATTAGCCAGCTAATATCATTCATTAATCTTTTGACTAAAAATAAATCCCAGGAAAATAATATCTATACAAAGATTTCCATTAAAATCTGATAAAGTTAAAAATCTGAGCAATAAAAATGCAAGGCTATAGCCTTGGATTTTTTGTTGAATTTTTTGAAAATAGATTTTCTTTGAATTATCAGCAAAGATACTTTTATGTATGCTGAGTACGAGTCTGTGGTCAAAATCTAAAAAAATCCTATAACTACTCGAGTAATTAGCATTTAAATTTCATCATAATTAGTCCAGGTGCTAATTAAACTTTTAATATTATAAATTACAGCCTTTTGACACGATATACTTAAATACTATATAAAATAACATCTATACACAAATTTTCACTAAAATATGAGAAAGTTAAAAATCCGAGCCCAAAAAATGCATGGCTTATATAAATATTTATATAGCCTTGGATTTCTCTTCATTTTTTTGAAAGAATAGATTTTCTTGAAATTTTCAGCAAACATGCTTTTATGTATGCTGAATACAAATCTGTGGCCAAAATCTAAAATTTCGTCTAATTACTCGAGTAATTAGCATTTAATTTTTATCATAATTAGTCCAGTTGCTAATTAAATGGTTAATATTATGAATTACAGGCTTTTGACACGAAATACTTAAATACCATATAAAATAACATCTATACACAAATTTTCATTAAAATCTGAGAAAGTTGAAAATCTGAGCAAAATAAATGCAAGGATATAGCCTTTGATTTTTCTTGATTTTTTTTGAAACAATAGATTTTCTTTAAATTTTCAGCAAAGATACTTTTATGTATGCTGAATACAAAAATGTGGCCAAAATCTAAAAATTCGTATAATTACTCGAGTTATTGGCATTTAATTTTTATCATAATTATTCAGAGTAACTAACCGGTTAATATCATGAATTACGGTCTTTTGACTCAAAATACTTAGATCCATATAAAATAAGATCTATAAAACGATTTTCATTGAAATCTGAGAAAGTTATAAATCTGAGCATTTTTTGAAATGGATTTTTCTTGATTTTTTGAAATAATAGATTCTTTAAATTTTCAGCAAAGATACTTTTATGTATCCTGAATACGAATCTCTGGTCAAAATCTAAAAATTCGTATGATTGGTGGAGTAATTAGCATTTACATTTTGTACTTAGTCCAGGTGCTAATTAAATTGTTAATATCATGAATCACAGTCTTTTGGCTACAAATACTTAAATACTATACAAGATAACATCGATAGACAGATTTTCATTAAAGTCTGAGGAAGTTAAAAATCATGAAAAAAAAATGCAAGGCTTGGATTTTTCTTTATTTTTTTGAAAAATAGATTTTCTTGAAATTTTTAGCCATAGATACTTTTATGAATGCTGAATACGAATCTCGTCAAAATCTAAAAATTCGTATAATTGGGCGAGTAATTACATCTACATTTTATAATGATTACTCCAGGTGCTAATTAAACGGTTAATATCATGAATTAGAGTCTTTTGACAACAAATACTTAAATACCATAAAAAATATCATCTATGCACAGATTTTCATTAAAATCCAAGGAAGTTGAAAATCTGAGCAAAAAAAATGCAAGGCTATAGCCTTTGATTTTTCTTGTTTTTTTGAAAAAATAGATTTTCTTGCAATTTTCAGCATAGATACTTTTATGTATGCTGAATAAGAGTCTGTGGTCAGAACTAAAAATTCCTATAATTACTCGAATACTTAGCATTTAAATTTCATCATAATTAGTCTAGGTGCTAATCAAACGGTTAATATTATGAATTACAGTCTTTTAAAGGGGAATGCTTCAATACCGTATAAAGTAACATCTATACACAAATTTTCATTAAAATCTGAGAAAGTTGAAAATCTGAGCAAAAAAAATGCAAGCCTATAGCCTTGGATTTTTCTTGATTTTTTTGAAAAAATAGATTTTCTTCAAATGTTTAGCATAGATACTTTTATGTATGCTGAATACAAATCTGCGGCCAAAATCTAAAGTTTCTTATAATTACTCGAGTAATTAGCATTTAATTTTTATCATAATTAGTCCAGGTGCTAATTAAATGGTTAATATTATGAATTACAGTCTTTTGACACGAAATACTTAAATACCATATAAAATAACATCTATACACAAATTTTCATTAAAATCTGAAAAAGTTGAAAATCTGAGCAAAATAAATGCAAGGATATAGCCTTTGATTTTTCTTGATTTTTTTGAAATAATAGATTTTCTTTAAATTTTCAGCAAAGACACTTTTATGTATGCTGAATAAGAATCTCTGGTCAAAATCTAAAAATTGTATAATTACTCGATTAATTAGCATTTAATTTTTATCATAATTAGTCCAGGTGGTAATTAACCGGTTGATATCATGAACTACAGTCTTTTCACTCAAAATACTCAAATCTCATATAAAATAACATCTATACAATGATTTACATTAAAATCTGAGGAAGTTGAAAATCTGAGCAAAAAAAATGCTAGGCTAAGATCCTTTTATGTATGCTCAATACGAATATGTGGTCAAACTCTAAAAAATCGTATAATTACTAGAGTAATTAGCATTTATTTTTCGTCAAAATTAGTCCAGTTGCTAATTAAACGGTTAATATTATGAATTACAGTCTTTTGACACGAAATACTTAAATACCATATAAAATAACATCTATAAACAAATTTTCATTAAAATCTGAGGAAGTTGAAAATCTGAGCAAAAAAAAAATGCAAGGCTATAGCCTAGGATTTTTCTTGTTTTTTTTTTGGAAAAAATAGATTTTCTTGATATTTTAATCATAGATTCGTTTATGCATGCTGAACACGAATCTGTGGTCAAAATCTAAAAATTGGCATAAGTACTCGAGTAATTTGCATCTTATTTTTATCATAATTAGTCCAGGTAGTAATTAACCGGTTAATATCATGAATTAATCATTTGACTCAAAATACTTAAATCACATGTAAAATAATATCTATACAAAGATTTTCATTAAAATCTGAGGAAGTTGAAAATCTTAGATCTTTTTGAAAAATAGATTTTGGATTTAGGATTTTTCTTGATTTTTTTTTTGAAAAAAATAGATTTTCTTGAATTTTTCAGCATAGATATTTTTATGCATGCTGAATACAAACCTGTGGCCAGAATCTAAAATTTCGTATGATTACTCGAGTAATTAGCATTTAATTTTTATCATTAGTCCAATTGCTAGTTAAATGGTTAATATTATGAATTACAGTCGTTTGACACGAAATACTTAAATACCATATAAAA
Source organism: Panulirus ornatus (assembly GCF_036320965.1). Lineage (NCBI taxonomy): Eukaryota > Metazoa > Arthropoda > Malacostraca > Decapoda > Palinuridae > Panulirus > Panulirus ornatus. Next base: position 79,845,822 of record NC_092227.1, on the reverse strand, counting down.
TAACATCTATACATAAATTTTCATTAAAATCTGAGAAAGTTCAACATCTGAGCAAAAAAAGGCTAGGCTATAGCCTTGGATTTTTCTTGATTTTTTGAAAAAAATAGATTTTCTTTAAATTTTCAGCAAAGATACTTTTATGTATGCTGAATAAACATCTGTGGCCAAAATATAAAAATTCGTATAATTATTAGAGTAATTAGCATTTAATTTTTATCATTATTATTCCAGTTGGTAATCAACCGGTTAATATTATGAATTACAGTCTTTTGACTCAAAATACTTAAATCCCATATAAAATAACATCTATAAAAAGATTTTCATTAAAATCTGAGAAAGTTAAAAATCTGAGCAAAAAAAAATGGATTTTTCTTGATTTTTTGAAAAAATAGATTTTCTTTAGATTTTCAGGAAAGATACTTTTATGTATGCTGAATACGAATCTCTGGTCAAAATCTAAAAATTCGTATAATTGTACGAGTAATTAGCATTTAAATTCTAAAATTAGTCCAGGTGCTAATTAAATTGCTAATATCATGAATCACAGTCTTTTGACTACAAATACTTAAAAACTATATAAGTTAACATCTATACACAGATTTTCATTAAAATCTGAGGAAGTTGAAAATCAGGAAAAGAAAATGAAAGGCTTGGATTTTTCTTTATTTTTTGAAAAATAGATTTTCTTGAAATTTTGAGCATAGATACTTTTATGAATGCTGAATACGAATCTCTGGTCAAAATCTAAAAAAATTGTATAATTGGGCGAGTAATTACATTTACATTTTATCATGATTAGTCCAAGTGCTAATTAAACGGTTAATATCATGAATTAGTCTTTTAACAACAAATACTTAAATACCATAAAACATTTCATCTATGCACAGATTTTCATTAAAATCCAAGGAAGTTGAAAATCTGAGCAAAAAAAATTCCTTTGATTTTTCTTGATTTTTTTGAAAAAATAGATTTTCTTGCAATTTTCAGCATAGATACTTTTATGTATGCTGAATAAGAGTCTGTGGTCAGAATCTAAAAATTCCTATAATTACTCGAATACTTAGCATTTAAATTTCATCATAATTAGTCTAGGTGCTAATTAAACGGTTAATATTATGAATTACAGTTTTTTAAAGGGGAATACTTAAATACCGTATAAAGTAACATCTATACACAAATTTTCATTAAAATCTGAGAAAGTTGAAAATCTGAGCAAAAAAAATGCATTGGATTTTTCTTGATTTTTTTGAAAAAATAGATTTTCTTCAAAGTTTTAGCAAAGATACTTTTATGTATGCTGAATACAAATCTGCGGCCAAAATCTAAAGTTTCTTATAATTACTCGAGCAATTAGCATTTAATTTTTATCATAATTAGTCCAGGTGCTAATTAAATGGTTATTATGAATTATAGTCTTTTGACACGAAATACTTAAATACCATATAAAATAATATCCATACAAAAATTTTCATTAAAATCTGAGAAAGTTGGGAATCTGAAGAAAAAAAATGCAAGGCTATAAGGCTATAGCCTTGGATTTTTCTTGATTTTTTTGAGAAAAAAGATTTTCTTGAAATGTGTAGCATAGATACGTTTATGTATGCTCAATACGAATCTGTGATCAAAATCTAAAAAATCCTATAACTACTCGAAAAATTAGCATTTAATTTTCATCATAATTAGTTCAGTTGGTAATTAACCCGTTAATATCATTAATTACAGTCTTTTGACTCAAAATACTTAAATCCCATATAGAATAACATCTATATAAATATTTTCATTAAAATCTGAGAAACTTAAAAATCTGAGCAATAAAAATGCAAGGCTATTGCCTTGGATTTTTCTTGATTTTTTTGAAAAAATAGATTTTCTTTAAATTTTCAGCAAAGATACTTTTATGTATGCTGAATAAGAATCTCTTGTCAAAATCTAAAAATTTGTATAATTACTCGAGTAATTAGCATTTAATTTTTATCATAATCAGTCCAGGTGGTAATTAACCGGTTGATATCATGAACTACAGTCTTTTGACTAAAAAAAACTTAAATCCTATATAAAATAACATCTATACAATGATTTTCATTAAAATCTGAGGAAGTTGAAAATCTGAGGAAAAAAAAATGCAAGGCTATAGCCTTGGATTTTTCTTGATTTGTTGAAAAAATAGATTTTCTTTAAATTTTAAGCATAGATACTTTCATATATGCTGAATATGAATCTGTGGTCAAAATCTAAAAATTCTTATAATTACTCGAGTAATTAGCATTTAATTTTTATCATTAGTCCAACTGGTAATTAACTGGTTAATATAATGAATTACAGTCTTGAATCAAATTACTTAAATCCCATGTAAAATAATATCTATACAAAGCTTTTCATTAAAATCTGAGGAAGTTGAAAATCTGAGCAAAAAAAAATGCAAGGCTATAGCCTTGGAATTTTGATTTTTTTTGGAAAAAGATTTTTTTTCAAATTTCCACCATAGATACTTTTATGTATGCTCAATATGAATATGTGGTCAAAATCTAAAAATTCGTATGATTACTCGAGTAAATAGCATCTAATATTTATCAAAATTAGTCCAGGTGCTAATTAAACGGTTAATATTATGAATTACAGTCTTTTGACACGAAATACTTAAATACCATATAAAATAACATATATAAACAAATTTTCATTAAAATCTGAGGAAGTTGAAAATCTGATCAAAAAAAAATGCAAGGCTATAGCCTTGGATTTTTCTTGATTTTTTGGAAAAAATAGATTTTCTTGATATCTTAAGCTTATATTCATTTATGCATGTTGAACACGAATCTGTGGTCAAAATCTTAAAATTGGTATAAGTACTCGAGTAAATAGCATTTAAGTTTTATCATAATTAGTTCAAGTGGTAATTAGCCAGCTAATATCATTCATTAATCTTTTGACTCAAAATAAATCCCAGGTAAAATAATATCTATACAAAGATTTCCATTAAAATCTGATAAAGTTAAAAATCTGAGGAATAAAAATGCAAGGCTATAGCCTTGGATTTTTCTTGAATTTTTTGAAAATAGATTTTCTTTGAATTATCAGCAAAGATACTTTTATGTATGCTGAGTACGAGTCTGTGGTCAAAATCTAAAAAAATCCTATAATTACTCGAGTAATTAGCATTTAAATTTCATCATAATTAGTACAGGTGCTAATTAAACTTTTAATATTATAAATTACAGCCTTTTGACACGATATACTTAAATACCATATAAGATAACATCTATACACAAATTTTCACTAAAATCTGAGAAAGTTAAAAATCCGAGCCCAAAAAATGCATGGCTTATATAAATATTTATATAGCCTTGGATTTCTCTTCATTTTTTTGAAAAAATAGATTTTCTTGAAATTTTCAGCAAACATGCTTTTATGTATGCTGAATACAAATCTGTGGCCAAAATCTAAAATTTCGTCTAATTACTCGAGTAATTAGCATTTAATTTTTATCATTAGTCCAGTTGCTAATTAAATGGTTAATATTATGAATTACAGTCTTTTGACACGAAATACTTAAATACCATATGAAATAACATCTATACACAAATTTTCATTAAAATCTGAGAAAGTTGAAAATCTGAGCAAAATAAATGCAAGGATATAGCCTTTGATTTTTCTTGATTTTTTTGAAAAAATAGATTTTCTTTAAATTTTCAGCAAAGATACTTTTATGTATGCTGAATACAAATCTGTGGCCAAAATCTAAAAATTCGTATAATTACTCGAGTTATTGGCATTTAATTTTTATCATATTTATTCAGTGGTAACTAACCGGTTAATATCATGAATTACGGTCTTTTGACTCAAAATACTTAGATCCATATAAAATAAGATCTATAAAACGATTTTCATTAAAATCTGAGAAAGTTATAAATCTGAGCATTTTTTAAAATGGATTTTTCTTGATTTTTTGAAATAATAGATTCTTTAAATTTTCAGCAAAGATACTTTTATGTATGCTGAATAAGAGTCTGTGGTCAGAACTAAAAATTCCTATAATTACTCGAATACTTAGCATTTAAATTTCATCATAATTAGTCTAGGTGCTAATCAAACGGTTAATATTATGAATTACAGTCTTTTAAAGGGGAATGCTTAAATACCGTATAAAGTAACATCTGTACACAAATTTTCATTAAAATCTGAGAAAGTTGAAAATCTGAGCAAAAAAAAATGCAAGGCTATAGCCTTGGATTTTTCTTGATTTTTTTGAAAAATGGATTTTCTTCAAATGTTTAGCATAGATACTTTTATGTATGCTGAATACAAATCTGCGGCCAAAATCTAAAGTTTCTTATAATTACTCGAGTAATTAGCATTTAATTTTTATCATAATTAGTCCAGGTGCTAATTAAATGGTTAATATTATGAATTACAGTCTTTTGACACGAAATACTTAAATACCATATAAAATAACATCTATACACAAATTCTCATTAAAATCTGAAAAAGTTGAAAATCTGAGCAAAATAAATGCAAGGATATAGCCTTTGATTTTTCTTGATTTTTTGAAAAAATAGATTTTCTTTAAATTTTCAGCAAAGACACTTTTATGTATGCTGAATAAGAATCTCTGGTCAAAATCTAAAAATTTGTATAATTACTCGAGTAATTAGCATTTAATTTTTATCAAAATCAGTCCAGGTGGTAATTAACCGGTTGATATCATGAACTACAGTCTTTTCACTCAAAATACTCAAATCCCATATAAAATAACATCTATACAATGATTTACATTAAAATCTGAGGAAGTTGAAAATCTGAGCAAAAAAAATGCTAGGCTAAGATCCTTTTATGTATGCTCAATACGAATATGTGGTCAAAATCTAAAAATTCGTATAATTACTAGAGTAATCAGCATTTATTTTTCGTCAAAATTAGTCCAGTTGCTAATTAAACGGTTAATATTATGAATTACAGTCTTTTGACACGAAATACTTAAATACCGTATAAAATAACATCTATAAACAAATTTTCATTAAAATCTGAGGAAGTTGAAAATCTGAGCAAAAAAAAAATGCAAGGCTATAGCCTAGGATTTTTCTTGTTTTTTTTTTGGAAAAAATAGATTTTCTTGATATTTTAATCATAGATTCGTTTATGCATGCTGAACACGAATCTGTGGTCAAAATGTAAAAATTGGCATAAGTACTCGAGTAATTTGCATCTAATTTTCATCATAATTAGTCCAGGTAGTAATTAACCGGTTAATATCATGAATTAATCTTTTGACTCAAAATACTTAAATCACATGTAAAATAATATCTATACAAAGATTTTCATTAAAATCTGAGGAAGTTGAAAATCTTAGATCTTTTTGAAAAACAGATTTTGGATTTTGGATTTTTGAGTTTTTTTTTGAAAAAAATAGATTTTCTTGAATTTTTCAGCATAGATACTTTTATGCATGCTGAATACAAACCTGTGGCCAGAATCTAAAATTTCGTATGATTACACGAGTAATTAGCATTTAATTTTTATCATTAGTCCAATTGCTAGTTAAATGGTTGATATTATGAATTACAGTCGTTTGACACGAAATACTTAAATACCATATAAAATAACATGTAAACATAGATTTTCTTTAAATTTTCAGCAAAGATACTTTTATGTATGCTTAATAAAAATCTGTGGCCAAAATATAAAAATTCTTATAATTATTCGACTAATTAGCATTAAATTTTTATCATTATTATTCCAGTTGGTAATCAACCGGTTAATATTATGAATTACAGTCTTTTGACTCAAAATACTTAAATCCCATATAAAATAAAATATATAAAAAGATTTTCATTAAAATCTGAGAAAGTTAAAAATATGAGCAAAAAAAAATGGACTTTTCTTGATTTTTTGAAAAAATAGATTTTCTTTAAATTTTCAGCAAAGATACTTTTATGTATCCTGAATACGAATCTCTGGTCAAAATCTAAAAATTCGTATAATTGTACGGTTATTAGCATTTAAATTCTAAAATTAGTCCAGGTGCTAATTAAATTGCTAATATCATGAATCATAGTCTTTTGACTACAAATACTTAAAAACTATATAAGTTAACATCTATACACAGGTTTTAATTAAAATCTAAGGAAGTTGAAAATCAGGAAAAGAAAATGAAAGGCTTGGATTTTTCTTTATTTTTTGAAAAATAGATTTTCTTGAAATTTTGAGCATAGATACTTTTATGAATGCTGAATACGAATCTCTGGTCAAAATCTAAAAAAATCGTATAATTGGGCGAGTAATTACATTTACATTTTATCATGATTAGTCCAAGTGCTAATTAAACGGTTAATATCATGAATTAGTCTTTTGACAACAAATACTTAAATGCCATAAAAAATTTCATCTATGCACAGATTTTCATTAAAATCCGAGGAAGTTGAAAATCTGAGCAAAAAAATGCAAGGCTATAGCCTTTGATTTTTCTTTTTTTTTTGAAAAAATAGATTTTCTTGCAATTTTCAGCATAGATACTTTTATGTATGCTGAATAAGAGTCTGTGGTCAGAATCTAAAAATTCCTATAATTACTCGAATACTTAGCATTTAAATTTCATCATAATTAGTCTTGGTGCTAATTAAACGGTTAATATTATGAATTGCAGTCTTTTAAAGGGGAATACTTAAATACCGTATAAAGTAACATCTATACACACATTTTCATTAAAATCTGAGAAAGTTGAAAATCTGAGCAAAAAAAAATGCAAGGCTATAGCCTTGGATTTTTCTTGATTTTTTTGAAAAAATATATTTTCTTCAAATGTTTAGCATAGATACTTTTATGTATGCTGAATACAAATCTGCGGCCAAAATCTAAAGTTTCTTATAATTACTCGAGTAATTAGCATTTAATTTTTATCATAATTAGTGCAGGTGCTAATTAAATGGTTAATATTATGAATTACAGTCTTTTGACACGAAATACTTAAATACCATATAAAATAACATCTATACACAAATTTTCATTAAAATCTGAGAAAGTTGAAAATCTGAGGAAAAAAAATGCAAGGCTATAGCCTTGGATTTTTCTTGATTTTTTTGAAAAAAAAGATTTTCTTCAAATGTGTAGCATAGATACGTTTATGTATGCTCAATACGAATCTGTGATCAAAATCTAAAAAATCCTATAACTACCCGAAAAATTAGCATTTAATTTTCATCATAATTAGTTCAGTTGGTAATTAACCCGTTAATATCATTAATTACAGTCTTTTGACTCAAAATACTTAAATCCCATATAGAATAACATCTATAAAAATATTTTCATTAAAATCTGAGAAACTTAAAAATCTGAGCAATAAAAATGAAAGGCTATTGCCTTGGATTTTTCTTGATTTTTTTGAAAAAATAGATTTTCTTTAAATTTTTAGCATAGATACTTTTATGCATGCTGAATACAAACCTGTGGCCAGAATCTAAAATTTCGTATGATTACTCGAGTAATTAGCATTCAATTTTTATCATTAGTCCAATTGCTAGTTAAATGGTTAATATCATGAATTACAGTCGCTTGACACGAAATACTTAAATACCATATAAAATAACATCTATACATAAATTTTCATTAAAATCTGAGAAAGTTCAAAATCTGAGCATAAAAAAGGCTAGGCTATAGCCTTGGATTTTTCTTGATTTTTTGAAAAAATAAATTTTCTTTAAATTTTCAGCAAAGATACTTTTATGTATGCTGAATAAAAATCTGTGGCCAAAATATAAAAATTCGTACAATTATTCGAGTAATTAGCATTTAATTTTTATCATTATTCCAGTTGGTAATCAACCGGTTAATATTATGAATTAGTCTTTTGACTCAAAATACTTAAATCCCATATAAAATAACATCTATAAAAAGATTTTCATTAAAATCTGAGAAAGTTAAAAATCTGAGCAAAAAAAAAATGGATTTTTCTTGATTTTTTGAAAAAATAGATTTTCTTTAAATTTTCAGCAAAGATACTTTTATGTATGGTGAATACGAATCTCTGGTCAAAATCTAAAAATTCGTATAATTGTACGAGTAATTAGCATTTAAATTCTAAAATTAGTCCAGGTGCTAATCAAATTGCTAATATCATGAATCACAGTCTTTTGACTACAAATACTTAAAAACTATATAAGTTAACATCTATACACAGATTTTCATTAAAATTTGAGGAAGTTGAAAATCAGGAAAAAAAAATGAAAGGCTTGGATTTTTCTTTATTTTTTGAAAAATAGATTTTCTTGAAATTTTGATCATAGATACTTTTATGAATGCTGAATACGAATCTCTTGTCAAAATCTAAAAAATCGTATAATTGGGCGAGTAATTACATTTACATTTTATCATGATTAGTCCAAGTGCTAATTAAACGGTTAATATCATGAATTAGTCTTTTGACAACAAATACTTAAATACCATAAAAAATTTCATCTATGCACAGATTTTCATTAAAATCCGAGGAAGTTGAAAATCTGAGCAAAAAAATGCAAGGCTATAGCCTTTGATTTTTCTTGTTTTTTTTTGAAAAAATAGATTCTCTTGCAATTTTCAGCATAGATACTTTTATGTATGCTGAATAAGAGTCTGTGGTCAGAATCTAAAAATTCCTATAATTACTCGAATACTTAGCATTTAAATTTCATCATAATTAGTCTAGGTGCTAATTAAACGGTTAATATTATGAATTGCAGTCTTTTAAAGGGGAATACTTAAATACCGTATAAAGTAACATCTATACACACATATTCATTAAAATCTGAGAAATTTGAAAATTTGAAATTTTCTTGATTTTTTTGAAAAAATAGATTTTCTTCAAATGTTTAGCATAGATACTTTTATGTATGCTGAATACAAATCTGCGGCCAAAATCTAAAGTTTCTTATAATTACTCGAGTAATTAGCATTTAATTTTTATCATAATTAGTCCAGGTGCTAATTAAATGGTTAATATTATGAATTACAGTCTTTTGACACGAAATTCTTAAATACCATATAAAATAACATCTATACACAAATTTTCATTAAAATCTGAGAAAGTTGAAAATCTGAGGAAAAAAAAAAATGCAAGCATGCCTTGGATTTTTCCTGATTTTTTTGAAAAAAAAGATTTTCTTGAAAGGTGTAGCATAGATACGTTTATGTATGCTCAATACGAATCTGTGATCAAAATCTAAAAAATCCTATAACTACCCGAAATATTAGCATTTAATTTTCGTCATAATTAGTTCAGTTGGTAATTAACCCGTTAATATCATTAATTACAGTCTTTTGACTCAAAATACTTAAATCCCATATAGAATAACATCTATAAAAATATTTTCATTAAAATCTGAGAAACTTAAAAATCTGAGCAATAAAAATGAAAGGCTATTGCCTTGGATTTTTCTTGATTTTTTTGAAAAAATAGATTTTCTTTAAATTTTTAGCATAGATACTTTTATGCATGCTGAATACAAACCTGTGGCCAGAATCTAAAATTTCGTATGATTACTCGAGTAATTAGCATTTAATTTTTATCATTAGTCCAATTGCTAGTTAAATGGTTAATATTATGAATTACAGTCGTTTGACACGAAATACTTAAATACCATATAAAATAACATCTATACATAAATTTTCATTAAAATCTGAGAAAGTTCAAAATCTGAGCAAAAAAAAGGCTAGGCTATAGCCTTGGATTTTTTTGATTTTTTTGAAAAAAATAGATTTTCTTTAGATTTTCAGCAAAGATACTTTTATGTATGCTGAATAAAAATCTGTGGCCAAAATATAAAAATTCTTATAATTATTCGAGTAATTAGCATTTAATTTTTATCATTATTATTCCAGTTGGTAATCAACCGGTTAATATTATGAATTAGTCTTTTGACTCAAAATACTTAAATCCCATATAAAATATCATCTATAAAAAGATTTTCATTAAAATCTGAGAAAGTTAAAAATCTGAGCAAAAAAAAATGGATTTTTCTTGATTTCTTAAAAAAATAGATTTTCTTTAAATTTTCAGCAAAGATACTTTTATGTATGCTGAATACGAATCTCTGGTCAAAATCTAAAAATTCGTATAATTGTACGAGTAATTAGCATTTAAATTCTAGAATTAGTCCAGATGCTAATTAAATTGCTAATATCATGAAATCACAGTCTTTTGACTACAAATACTTAAAAACTATATAAGTTAACATCTATACACAGATTTTCATTAAAATCTGAGGAAGTTGAAAATCAGGAAAAGGAAATGAAAGGCTTGGATTTTTCTTTATTTTTTGAAAAATAGATTTTCTTGAAATTTTGAGCATAGATACTTTTATGAATGCTGAATACGAATCTCTGGTCAAAATCTAAAAAATCGTATAATTGGGCGAGTAATTACATTTACATTTTATCATGATTAGTCCAAGTGCTAATCAAACGGTTCATGAATTATCATGAATTAGTCTTTTGACAACAAATACTTAAATACCATAAAAAATTTCATCTATGCACAGATTTTCATTAAAATCTGAGGAAGTTGAAAATCTGAGCAAAAAAAATTCCTTTGATTTTTCTTGATTTTTTTGAAAAAATAGATTTTCTTGCAATTTTCAGCATAGATACTTTTATGTATGCTGAATAAGAGTCTGTGGTCAGAATCTAAAAATTCCTATAATTACTCGAATACTTAGCATTTAAATTTCATCATAATTAGTCTAGGTGCTAATCAAACGGTTAATATTATGAATTACAGTCTTTTAAAGGGGAATACTTAAATACCGTATAAAGTAACATCTATACACAAATTTTCATTAAAATCTGAGAAAGTTGAAAATCTGAGCAAAAAAAATGCAAGGCTATAGCCTTGGATTTTTCTTGATTTTTTTGAAAAAATAGATTTTCTTCAAATGTTTAGCATAGATACTTTTGTGTATGCTGAATACAAATCTGCGGCCAAAATCTAAAGTTTCTTATAATTACTCGTGAAATTAGCATTTAATTTTTATCATAATTAGTCCAGGTGCTAATTAAATGGTTAATATTATGAATTACAGTCTTTTGACACGAAATTCTTAAATACCATATAAAATAACATCTATACACAAATTTTCATTAAAATCTGAGAAAGTTGAAAATCTGAGGAAAAAAAGTGCAAGGATGCCTTGGATTTTTCCTGATTTTTTTGAAAAAAAAGATTTTCTTCAAATGTGTAGCATAGATACGTTTATGTATGCTCAATACGAATCTGTGATCAAAATCTAAAAAATCCTATAACTACCCGAAAAATTAGCATTTAATTTTCATCATAATTAGTTCAGTTGGTAATTAACCCGTTAATATCATTAATTACAGTCTTTTGACTCAAAATACTTAAATCCCATATAGAATAACATCTATAAAAATATTTTCATTAAAATCTGAGAAACTTAAAAATCTGAGCAATAAAAATGCAAGGCTATTGCCTTGGATTTTTCTTGATTTTTTTGAAAAAATAGATTTTCTTTAGATTTTCAGCAAAGATACTTTTATGTATGCTGAATAAGAATCTCTTGTCAAAATCTAAAAATTTGTATAATTACTCGAGTAATTAGCATCTAATTTTTATCATAATCAGTTCAGGTGGTAATTAACCGGTTGATATCATGAACTACAGTCTTTTGACTAAAAAAAACTTAAATCCTAAAAAAAAATAACACCTATACAATGATTTTCATTAAAATCTGAGGAAGTTGAAAATCTGAGGAAAAAAAATGCAAGGCTATAACCTTGGATTTTTCTTGATTTGTTGAAAAAATAGATTTTCTTTAAATTTTAAGCATAGATATTTTCATATATGCTGAATATGAATCTGTGGTCAAAATCTAAAAATTCTTATAATTACTCGAGTAATTAGCATTTAATTTTTATCATTAGTCCAACTGGTAATTAACTGGTTAATATAATGAATTACAGTCTTGAATCAAATTACTTAAATCCCATGTAAAATAATATCTATACAAAGCTTTTCATTAAAATCTGAGGAAGTTGAAAATCTGAGCAAAAAAAAAAAATGCAAGGCTATAGCCTTGGAATTTTGATTTTTTTTGGAAAAAGATTTTTTTTCAAATTTCCACCATAGATACTTTTATGTATGCTCAATACGAATATGTGGTCAAAATCTAAAAATTCGTATGATTACTCGAGTAAATAGCATCTAATATTTATCAAAATTAGTCCAAGTGCTAATTAAACGGTTAATATTATGAATTACAGTCTTTTGACACGAAATACTTAAATACCATATAAAATAACATATATAAACAAATTTTCATTAAAATCTGAGGAAGTTGAAAATCTGATCAAAAAAAAAATGCAAGGCTATAGCCTTGGATTTTTCTTGATTTTTTGGAAAAAATAGATTTTCTTGATATCTTAAGCATATATTCATTTATGCATGTTGAACACGAATCTGTGGTCAAAATCTAAAAATTGGTATAAGTACTCGAGTAAATAGCATTTAAGTTTTATCATAATTAGTTCAAGTGGTAATTAGCCAGCTAATATCATTCATTAATCTTTTGACTCAAAATAAATCCCAGGTAAAATAATATCTATACAAAGATTTCCATTAAAATCTGAGAAAGTTAAAAATCTCAGCAATAAAAATGCAAGGCTATAGCCTTGGATTTTTCTTGAATTTTTTGAAAATAGATTTTCTTTGAATTATCAACAAAGATACTTTTATGTATGCTGAGTACGAGTCTGTGGTCAAAATCTAAAAAAATCCTATAATCACTCGAGTAATTAGCATTTAAATTTCATCATAATTAGTCCAGGTGCTAATTAAACTTTTAATATTATAAATTACAGCCTTTTGACACGATATACTTAAATACCATATGAAATAACATCTATACATAAATTTTCACTAAAATATGAGATAGTTAAAAATCCGAGCCCAAAAAATGCATGGCTTATATAAATATTTATATAGCCTTGGATTTCTCTTCATTTTTTTGAAAAAATAGATTTTCTTGAAATTTTCAGCAAACATGCTTTTATGTATGCTGAATACAAATCTGTGGCCAAAATCTAAAATTTCGTCTAATTACTCGAGTAATTAGCATTTAATTTTTATCATAATTAGTCCAGTTGCTAATTAAATGGTTAATATTATGAATTACAGTCTTTTGACACGAAATACTTAAATACCATATAAAATAACATCTATACACAAATTTTCATTAAAATCTGAGAAAGTTGAAAATCTGAGCAAAATAAATGCAAGGATTATAGCCTTTGATTTTTCTTGATTTTTTTGAAAAAATAGATTTTCTTTAAATTTTCAGCAAAGATACTTTTATGTATGCTGAATACAAATCTGTGGCCAAAATCTAAAAATTCGTATTACTCGAGTTATTAGCATTTAATTTTTATCATAATTATTCAGTGGTAACTAACCAGTTAATATCATGAATTACGGTCTTTTGACTCAAAATACTTAGATCCATATAAAATAAGATCTATAAAACGATTTTCATTAAAATCTGAGAAAGTTATAAATCTGAGCATTTTTTAAAATGGATTTTTCTTGATTTTTTGAAATAATTGATTCTTTAAATTTTCAGCAAAGATACTTTTATGTATCCTGATTACGAATCTCTGGTCAAAATCTAAAAATTCGTATGATTGGTGGAGTAATTAGCATTTACATTTTGTACTTAGTCCAGGTGTTAATTAAATTGTTAATATCATGAATCACAGTCTTTTGGCTACAAATACTTAAATACTATACAAGATAACATCGATAGACAGATTTTCATTAAAGTCTGAGGAAGTTAAAAATCATGAAAAAAAATGCATGGCTTGGATTTTTCTTTATTTTTTTGAAAAAATGATTTTCTTGAAATTTTCAGCATAGATACTTTTATGAATGCTGAATACGAATCTCGTCAAAATCTAAAAATTCGTATAATTGGGCGAGTAATTACATCTACATTTTATCATGATTACTCCAGGTGCTAATTAAACGGTTAATATCATGAATTAGAGTCTTTTGACAACAAATACTTAAATACCATAAAAAATTTCATCTACGCACAGATTTTCATTAAAATCCAAGGAAGTTGAAAATCTGAGCAAAAAAAATGCAAGGCTATATAGCCTTTGATTTTTCTTGTTTTTTTGAAAAAATAGATTTTCTTGCAATTTTCAGCATAGATACTTTTATGTATGCTGAATAAGAGTCTGTGGTCAGAATCTAAGAATTCCTATAATTACTCGAATACTTAGCATTTAAATTTCATCATAATTAGTCTAGGTGCTAATCAAACGGTTAATATTGTGAATTACAGTCTTTTAAAGGGGAATGCTTAAATACCGTATAAAGTAACATCTATACACAAATTTTCATTAAAATCTGAGAAAGTTGAAAATCTGAGCAAAAAAAATGCAAGGCTATAGCCTTGGATTTTTCTTGATTTTTTTGAAAAAATAGATTTTCTTCAAATGTTTAGCATAGATACTTTTATGTATGCTGAATACAAATCTGCGGCCAAAATCTATAGTTTCTTATAATTACTCGAGTAATTAGCATTTGATTTTTATCATAATTAGTCCAGGTGCTAATTAAATGGTTAATATTAGGAATTACAGTCTTTTGACACGAAATACTTAAATACCATATAAAATAACATCTATACACAAATCTTCATTAAAATCTGAGAAAGTTGAAAATCTGAGGAAAAAAAAATAGATTTTCTTCAAATGTTTAGCATAGATACGTTTATGTATGCTCAATACGAATCTGTGAGCAAAATCTAAAAAATCCTATAACTACTCGAAAAATTAGCATTTAATTTTCATCATAATTAGTTCAGTTGGTAATCAACCCGTTAATATCATTAATTACAGTCTTTTGACTCAAAATACTTAAATCCCATATAGAATAACATCTATAAAAATATGTTCATTAAAATCTGAGAAACTTAAAAATCTGAGCAATAAAAATGCAAGGCTATTGCCTTGGATTTTTCTTGTTTTGAAAAAATAGATTTTCTTTAAATTTTCAGCAAAGACACTTTTATGTATGCTGAATAAGAATCTCTTGATAAAATCTAAAAATTGGTATAATTACTCGAGTAATTAGCATTTAATTTTTATCAAAATCAGTCCAGGTGGTAATTAACCGGTTGATATCATGAACTACAGTCTTTTCACTCAAAATACTTAAATCCCATATAAAATAACATCTATACAATGATTTACATTAAAATCTGAGGAAGTTGAAAATCTGAGCAAAAAAAATGCTAGGCTAAGATCCTTTTATGTATGCTCAATACGAATGTGGTCAAAATCTAAAAATTCGTATAATTACTAGAGTAATTAGCATTTATTTTTGATCAAAATTAGTCCAGTTGCTATTTAAACGGTTAATATTATGAATTACAGTCTTTTGACACGAAATACTTAAATACCATATAAAATAACATCTATAAACAAATTTTCATTAAAATCTGAGGAAGATGAAAATCTGAGCAAAAAAAAAATGCAATGCCTAGGATTTTTTTTGGTTTTTTGGAAAAAATAGATTTTCTTGATATTATAATCATAGATTCGTTTATGCATGCTGAACACAAATCTGTGGTCAAAATCTAAAACTTGGCATAAGTACTCGAGTAATTTGCATCTAATTTTTATCATAATTAGTCCAGGTAGTAATTAACCTTTTAATATCATGAATTAATCTTTTGACTCAAAATACTTAAATCACATGTAAAATAATATCTATACAAAGATTTTCATTAAAATCTGAGGAAGTTGAAATCTGAGCAAAAATGCCTTAGGAATTTGATTTTTTTTGAAAAAGATTTTTTCAAATTTCCACCATAGATACTTTTATGTATGCTCAATACGAATATGTGGTCAAAATCTAAAAAATTCCGTAATGATTACTCGAGTAAATTAGCATCTAAAAATTTATCAAATTAGTCCAGGTGCTAATTAAACGTTAATATTATGAATTACAGTCTTTTGACACGAAATACTTAAATACCATATAAAATAACATATATAACAAATTTCATTAAAATCTGAGAAGTTAAAAATCTGATAAAAAAAAAAAAAATGCAAGGCTATAGCCTTGGATTTTTCTTGATTTTTTTTGGAAAAAATAGATTTTCTTGATATCTTAAGCTATATCATTTATGCATGTGAACAAATCTGTGGTCAAAATCTAAAAATTGGTATATAGTACTCGAGTAAATAGCATTTAAGTTTTATCATTAAGTTCAAGTGGTAATTAGCCAGCTGATATAATGAATTACAGTCTTTTGACTCAAAATACTTAAATCCCATATAGAATAACATCTATAAAAAGATTTTCATTAAAATCTGAGAAAGTTAAAAATCTGAGCAAAAAAAAAAAATGGATTTTTCTTTATTTTTTGAAAAAATAGATTTTCTTTAAATTTTCAGCAAAGATACTTTTTTGTATGCTGAATACGAATCTCTGGTCAAAATCTAAAAATTCTTATAATTGTACGAGTAATTAGCATTTAAATTTTAAAATTAGTCCAGGTGCTAATTAAATTGTTTATATCATGAATCACAGTCTTTTGACTACAAATACTTAAAACCTATATAAGTTAACATCTATACACAGATTTTCATTGAAATCTGAGGAAGTTGAAAATCAGGAAAAAAAAATGAAAGGCCTGGATTTTTCTTTATCTTTTGAAAAATAGATTTTCTTGAAATTTTGAGCATACTTTTATGAATGCTGAATACGAATCTCTGGTCAAAATCTAAAAAATCGTATAATTGGGCGAGTAATTACATTTACATTTTATCATGATTACTCCAGGTGCTAATCAAATGGTTAATATCATGAATTAGTCTTTTGACAACAAATACTTAAATACCATAAAAAATTTCATCTATGCACAGATTTTCATTAAAATCCGAGGAAGTTGAAAATCTGAGCAAAAAAAATGCCTTTGATTTTGATTTTTTTGAAAAAATAGATTTTCTTGCAATTTTCATCATAGATACTTTTATGTATGCTGAATAAGAGTCTGTGGTCAGAATCTAAAAATTCCTATAATTACTCGAATACTTAGCATTTAAATTTCATCATAATTAGTCTAGGTGCTAATTAAACGGTTAATATTATGAATTACAGTCTTTTAAAGGGAATACTTAAATACCGTATAAAGTAACATCTATACACAAATTTTCATTAAAATCTGAGAAAGTTGAAAATCTGGATTTTTCTTGATTTTTTTTGAAAATAGATTTTCTTCAAATGTTTAGCATAGATACTTTTATGTATGCTGAATACAAATCTGCGGCCAAAATCTAAAGTTTCTTATAATTACTCGAGTAATTAGCATTTAATTTTTATCATAATTAGTCCAGGTGCTAATTGAATAGTTAATATTATGAATTACAGTCTTTTGACACGAAATACTTAAATACCATATAAAATAACATCTATACACAAATTTTCATTAAAATCTGAGAAAGTTGAAAATCTGAGAAAAAAAAATGCAAGGCTATAAGGCTATAGCCTTGGATTTTTCTTGATTTTTTTGAGAAAAAAGATTTTCTTCAAATGTGTAGCATAGATACGTTTATGTATGCTCAATACGAATCTGTGATCAAAATCTAAAAAATCCTATAACTTCCCGAAAAATTAGCATTTAATTTTCATCATAATTAGTTCAGTTGGTAATTAACCCTGTATATCATTAATTACAGTCTTTTGACTCAAAATACTTAAATCCCATGTAAAATAATATCTATACAAAGATCTCCATTAAAATCTGAGAAAGTTAAAAATCTGAGCAATAGAAATGCAAGGCTATAGCCTAGGATTTTGATTTTTTGAAAAAATAGATTTTCTTTAAATTTTCAGCATAGATACTTTTATGTATGGTGAATAAGAATCTGTGGTCAAAATCTGAAAAATCCTATAATTACTCGAGTAATTAGCATTTGAATTTCATCATAATTAGTCCAGGTGCTAATCAAACGTTTAATATTATAAATTACAGTCTTTTGACACGAAATACTTAAATACAATATAAAATTACATCTATTCACAAATTTTCACTAAAATCTGAGAAACTTAAAAATCTGAGCCAAAAAAAAATGCTTGGTTATATAAATATAGCCTTGGATTTTTTTGATTTTTTTTTGAAGAAATAGATTTTTAACATTTTCAGCATAGATACTTTTATGTATGCTGAATGCAAATGTGTGGCCAAATCTAAAATTTCGTATAATTACTCGAGCAATTAGAATTTAATTTTTATCAATTAGAGTAGGTAGTAATTAACCGGTTAATATCATGAATTAATCTTTTGACTCAAAATACTTAAATTACATGTAAAATAATATCTATACAAAG
The DNA here is from genome assembly GCF_036320965.1 of Panulirus ornatus. Classification (NCBI taxonomy): domain Eukaryota; kingdom Metazoa; phylum Arthropoda; class Malacostraca; order Decapoda; family Palinuridae; genus Panulirus; species Panulirus ornatus. Next base: position 79,827,443 of record NC_092227.1, on the reverse strand, counting down.
ATTTTCATTAAAATCTGAGGAAGTTGAAAATCAGGAAAAAAAAATGCAAGGCTTGGATTTTTCTTGATTTTTTGAAAAATAGATTTTCTTGAAATCTTGAGCATAGATTGTTTTATGAATGCTGAATACGAATCTCTGGTCAAAGTCTAAAAAATCGTATAATTGGGCGAGTAATTACATTTACATTTTATAATGATTAGTCCAGGTGCTAATTAAACGGTTAATATCATGAATTACAGTCTTTTGACTACAAATACTTAAGTACCATAAAAAATAACATCTATGCACAGATTTTCATTAATATCCGAGGAAGTCGAAAATCTGAGCAAAAAAAAATACAAGTCTATAGCCTTGGATTTTTCTTGATTTTTTTGAAAAAATAGATTTTCCTGAAATTTTCTGCATATACTTTTATGTATGCTGAATACAAATCTGTGGCCAAAATCTAAAAAATCGTATAATTTCTCGAGTAATTAGCATTTAATTTATATATTTATCACAGTTGGTAATTAACCGATTGATATCATGAATTACAGTCTTTTGACTAGAAATACTTGAATCCCATATAAAATAACATCAATAAAACGATTTTAATTAAAATCTGAGAAAGTTAAAAATCTGAACAAAAATAAATGGATTTTTCTTTATTTTTTGAAAAAAATAGATTTTCTTTAAATTTTCAGCAAAGATACTTTTATATATGCTGAATACGAATCTCTGGTGAAAATCTAAGAATTCGTATAATTGGTCGAGTAATTAGCATTTAAATTCTATAATTAGTCCAGGTGCTAATCAAATTGTTAATATCATGAATCACAGTCTTTTGGCTACAAATACTTGAATACTATATAAGATAACATCTATAGACAGATTTTCATTAAAATCTGAGGAAGTTGAAAATCAGGAAAAAAAATGCAAGCTTTGATTTTTCTTTATTTTTTTGAAAATATAGATTTTCTTGAAATTTTGAGCATAGATACTTTTATGAATGCTGAATACGAATCTCTGGTCAAAATCTAAAAATTCGTATAATTGGGCAAGTAATTACATTTACATTTTATCATGATTAGTCCAGGTGCTAATTAAACGGTTAATGTCATGAATTACATTCTTTTGACTACAAATACTTAAATACCATAAAAAATAACATCTATGCACAGATTTTCATTAAAATCCGAGGAAGTTGAAAATCTGAGCAAAAAAAAAAAAAAAACAAGGCTATAGCCTTTGATTTTTCTTGATTTTTTTTGATAAAAAGATTTTCTTGCAATTTGCAGCATATATACTTTTATGTATGCTGAATAAGAGTCTGTGGTCAAAATCTAAAAATTCCTATAATTACTCGAGTAATTAGCATTTAAATTTCATCATAATTAGTCTAGGTGCTAATTAAACGGTTAATATTATGAATTACATTCTTTTGACACGAAATACTTAAATACCATATAAAATAACATCTATACACAAATTTTCATTAAAATCTGAGGAAGTTGAATAAATAGATTTTCTTTAAATTTTAAGCTAAATATGAATCTGTGGTCAAAATCTAAAAATTCATATAACTACTCGAGTAAATAGCATTTAATTCTTATATTAGTCCAACTGGTAATTAACTGGTTAATATAATGAATTACGGTCTTGACTCAAATTTCTTAAATCCCACGTAAAATAATATCTATGCAAAGCTTTCATTAAAATCTGAGGAAGTTCAAAATCTGAGCAAAAAAATGCAAGGCTATAGCCTTGGAATTTTTTTGATTTTTTGGAAAATATATTTTTTTCAAATTTTCAGCATAGATACTTTTATGTATGCTCAATACGAATATGTGGTCAAAATCTAAAAATTCGTATAGATACTCGAGTAATTAGCATTTAATTTTTATCAATTAGTCCAGGTGCTAATTAAACGGTTAATATTTTAATATTATGAATTACAGTCTTTTGAAACGAAATACTTGAATACCATATAAAATTACATCTATAAACAAATTTTCATTAAAATTTGAGGAAGTTGAAAATCTCAGCAAAAAAAAGATTCAAAGCCTTGGATTTTTCTTGATTTTTTGGAAAAAATAGATTTTCTTGATATTTTAAGCATAGATTCATTTATGCATGCTGAACCCGAATCTGTGGTCAAAATCTAAAAATTGGCATAATTACTCGAGTAATTAGCATTTAATCTTTAATATAATTAGTCCAGGTGGTAATTAACCGGTTAATATCATTAATTAATCTTTTGACTCAAAATACTTAAATCCCATGTAAAATAATATCTATACAAAGATCTCCATTAAAATCTGAGAAAGTTAAAAATCTGAGCAATAGAAATGCAAGGCTATAGCCTAGGATTTTGATTTTTTGAAAAAATAGATTTTCTTTAAATTTTCAGCATAGATACTTTTATGTATGGTGAATAAGAATCTGTGGTCAAAATCTGAAAAATCCTATAATTACTCGAGTAATTAGCATTTGAATTTCATCATAATTAGTCCAGGTGCTAATCAAACGTTTAATATTATAAATTACAGTCTTTTGACACGAAATACTTAAATACAATATAAAATAACATCTATTCACAAATTTTCACTAAAATCTGAGAAACTTAAAAATCTGAGCCAAAAAAAAAAAATGCTTAGGTTATATAAATATAGCCTTGGATTTTTTTTGATTTTTTTTTGAAGAAATAGATTTTTAACATTTTCAGCATAGATACTTTTATGTATGCTGAATGCAAATGTGTGGCCAAAATCTAAAATTTCGTATAATTACTCGAGCAATTAGAATTTAATTTTTATCAATTAGAGTAGCTGCTAATTAAATGGTTAATATTATGAATTACAGTCTTTTGACACGAAATACTTAAATACCATATAAAATAACATCTATACACAAATTTTCATTAAAATCTGAGGAAGTTGAAAATCTGAGCAAAAAAAAATGCAAGGGTATAGCCTTGGATTTTTGTTGATTTTTTGAGAAAATAGATTTTCTTTAAATTTTAAGCATAGATACTTTTACATATGCTGAATATGAATCTGTGGTCAAAATCTAAGAATTTATATAATTACTCGAGTAATTAGCATTTAATTCTTATCAGTAGTCCAACTGGTAATTAACTGGTTAATATAATTAATTACAGTCTTAACTCAAATTACTTAAATCCCATGTTAAATAATATCTATACAAAGCTTTTCATTAAAATCTGAGGAAGTTGAAAATCTGAGCAAAAAAATGCAAGGCTATAGCCTTGGAATTTTCATGATTTTTTTTCGAAAAAATATATCTTTTTCAAATTTTCAGCATAGATCCTTTTCTGGATGCTCAATACGAATATGTTATCAAAATCTAAAAAATTCGTATAATTACTCGAGTAATCAGCATTTAATTTCTATCAGAATTAATCCAGGTGCTAATTAAACGGTTAATATTATGAATTACAGTCTTTTGACACGAAATACTTAAATACCATATAAAATAACATCTATAAACAAATTTTCATTAAAATCTGTTGTTGAAAACCTGAGCAAAAAAATGCAAGGCTATATAGCCTGGATTTTTATTGATTTTTTGGAAAAAATAGATTTTTTTGACATTTTAAGCATAGATTCATTTATGCCTGCTGAACACGAGTCTGTGGTCAAAATCTAAAAATTGGTATAATTACTCGAGTAATTAGCATTTAATTATTATCATTAGTCCAGGTGGTAATTAACCGGTTAATATCATTAATTAATCTTTTGACTCAAAATACTTAAATCCCATGTAAAATAATATCTATACAAATATTTCCAATAAAATCTGAGAAAGTTAAAAATCTGAGCAATAAAAATGCAAGGCTATAGCCTTGGATTTCTCTTGATTTTTTTGAAAAAATAGATTTTCTTACAATTTTCAGCATAGATACTTTTATGTATGCTGAATAAGAGTCTGTGGTGAAAATCTAAAAATTCCTATAATTACTCGAGTAATTAGCATTTAAATTTCATCATAATTAGTCTAGGTGCTAATTAAACGGTTAATATTATGAATTACAGTCTTTTGACAAGGAATACTTAAATACCATATAAAGTAACATGTATACACAAATTTTCATTAAAATCTGAGAAAGTTGAAAATCTGAGCAAAAAGAATGATTTTTCTTGATTTTTTTGATAAAATAGATTTTCTTTAAATGTTTAGCATGGATACTTTTATGTATGCTGAATACAAATCTGCGGCCAAAATCTAAAGTCTCGTATAATTACTCGAGTAATTAACATTTAATTCTTATCATAATTAGTCCAGGTGCTAATTAAATGGTTAATATTATGAATTACAGTCTTTTGACACGAAATACTTAAATACCATAGAAAATAACATCTATACACAAATTTTCATTAAAATTTGAGAAAGTTGAAAATCTGAGGAAAAAAATGCAAGCCTTGGATTTTTTTTGATTTTTTTGAAAAAATAGATTTTTTGCAAATGTTTAGCATAGATACGTTTATGTATGCTCAGTAGGAATCTGTGATCAAACTCTAAAAAATCCTATAATTATTCAAGAAATTAGCATTTAATTTTCATCATAATTAGTTCAGGTGGTAATTAAACCGTTAATATCACTAATTACAGTCTTTTGACTCTAAATACTTAAATCCCATATAAAATAACATCTATACAATGATTTTCATTAAAATCTGTGGAGGTTGAAAATGTGAGCAAAAAAAATGCCAGGCTAAGATACTTTTATGTCTGCTCAATACGAATATGTGGTCAAAATCTAAAAATTCGTATAATTACTCGAGTAATTAGCATTTAATTTTTATCAAAATTAGTCCAGGTGCTAATTAAACGGTTAATATTATGAATTACAGTCTTTTGACACGAAATACTTAAATACAATATAAAATAACATATATACACAAATTTTCATTAAAATCTGAGGAAGTTGAAAATCTGAGCAAAAAAAAAAAAAAAAAAATGCAAGGATAGGCTATAGCCTTGGATTTTTCTTGATTTTTTGAGAAAATAGATTTTCTTTAAATTTTAGGCATAGATACTTTTATATATGCTGAATATGAATCTGTGGTCAAAATCTAAAAATTCATATAATTACTCGAGTAATTAGCATTTAATTCTTATTAGTCCAACTGGTAATTAACTGGTTAATATAATGAATTACAGTCTTGACTCAAATTACGTAAATCCCATGTAGAATAATATCTATACAAAGCTTTTCATTAAAATCTGAGGAAGTTCAAAATCTGAGCAAAAAAAATGCAAGGCTATAGCCTTGGAATTTTCTTGATTTTTTTGGAAAAAATAGATTTTTTTTCAAATTTTGAGCATAGATACTTTTATGTATGCTCAATACGAATATGTGGTCAAAATCTAAAAATTTGTATAATTACTCGAGTAATTAGCATTTAATTTTTATTAGAATTAGTCCAGGTGCTAATTAAACGGTCAATATTATGAATTACAGTCTTTTGACATGAAATACTTAAATACCATATAAAATAACATCTATAAACAAATTTTCATTAAAATCTGAGAAAGTTGAAAATCTGAGGAAAAAAAAAGGCAAGGCTATAGCCTTGGATTTTTCTTGATTTTTTTGTAAAATAGATTTTCTTTAAATTTTCAGCAAAGATACTTTTATATATGCTGAATACAAATCTGTGGCCAAAATCTAAAAAATCGTATAATTTCTCGAGTAATTAGCATTTAATTTTTATCATTTATTCCAGTTGGTAATTAACAGGTTAATATCATGAATTACAGTCTTTTGACTCAAAATACTTGAATCCCATTTAAAATAACATCTATAAAACGATTTTCATTAAAATCTGAGAGTTAAAAATGAGGAAAAAAAATGGATTTTTCTTTATTTTCTTGAAAAAATAGATTTTCTTTAATTTTCAGCAAAAATACTTTTATGTATGCTGAATACGAATCTCTGGTCAAAATCTAAAAAATTCGTACAATTGGTCGAGTAATTATCATTTAAATTTTATAATTAGTCCAGGTGCTAATCAAATTGTTAATATCATGTATCACAGTCTTTTGACTACAAATACTTAAATACTATATAACATCTATAGACAGATTTTCATTAAAATCTGAGGAAGTTGAAAATCAGGAAAAAAATGCAAGCTTGGATTTTTCTTGATTTTTTTGAAAAAATAGATTTTCTTGAAATTTTCAGCATAGATACTTTTATGAATGCTGAATACGAATCTCTGGTCAAAATCTAAAAATTCGTATGATTGGGCGAGTAATTACATTTACATTTTATCATGATTAGTCCAGGTGCTAATTAAACGATTAATATCATGAATTACAGTCTTTTGACTACAAATACTTAAATACCATATAAAGTAACATCTATGCACAGATTTTCATTAAAATCCGAGGAAGTTGAAAATCTGAGCAAAAAAAAAAAAAAAAATGCAAATGCCTTTGATTTTTCTTGATTTTTTTGAAAAAATAGATTTTCTTGCAATTTTCAGCATAGAAATTGCGCCCCTGGCTTGATCAAAAGGCACATACAGTGGATGTATATAAAAAATATATAGTGGCATTATAAACTGTTGAAGAGTTGGGCCAAACTAAAATTTATATAAACTCTTAAAGACTTATTTGATCAAAATTGTAACGTAGAGGCGGTAATGCAACAGATCATAGCAAAATATAACTATAGTTGAATATTAGGCCAGTTTCTTTTTTATCTCAAAACCAAAACGTTAAGATTGTCAATCGGGTAACACATGTCAAAAAAAAAACCTGTTGGGTGGTGCCCTCCTTCAGGTGATGCCCAGGGCACCTCCCTACCTGCCATACCACTCCACTGCAAACGCACCATGTAATAAGCAAAGAGAATTTCCTTTTTTACATATCAAATTTCAGGTTGAGTTGCGTTAAAGTATGCTAGGGCAAGATAGGTTAGTTTAGGTTAAACTAGGGTGAATTACGGGGGTTAGATTAGGGAAACCTGTATTAGGTTAGATTAGGTTTTGTTTAATCTGGCTTGATTAGATTAAATTAGGTTTTGTTTTGTTTCATAAGTATAGGTTAGTAGGTTACGTTCGTATATTATTGGTTAGATTTCGTTAGGTTCCGTAAGAATATCCCGATTCCTCAGTTCGTACCTTTTCTTGTGCTTACCGATGCCTTACCATCACACGTTAGATAATCCAATGCCTTTAAATAACATCTTTAGGGGAGAAAAAAAAGAAGAGAATGAAGCACAGATCACAAGACCGTGTGACAGCTTAACGAAGACAACAACCAGCTAATGGTCTCCACAAACTGTAGGAATGAGTCTCCCAGACTTATAGGTGACTAAGTACAACCAGTTGAGCATCAGAGCACAGCTAGCATATCTTGTATTAAGTAGGATGGTGGAGCGCCAAATAGCCCATCAACGATCGCATGATTGATTGGCTATTGTTCCGCTTATTGGCGAGGCATCTCATCGGTATGCCAGGCTCAGGTCCCTGGTGGATGTCCAGTCGTCTGAAGACTCTGCTCTGGACAAGCCGGTACCTCCCTCCTACATGAAGTCATCATTTGTCAGATTTTGATATCATCCTTATAATTTCCTTCAGATCGCACTTCTTAAGAGTATGAATAGATGATAATCCTCTCAACAAGGTTTTGCGCGTGATCCGTATCGCAATTGGAGCTCATTTGCTCTCGGCCTTAAACAGGTTCTCACAAAATCGAATTTTTTCCCCTTTATGAACTCAACCCAGTTATTCTACTTCCAAGAGCAACGTAGATTAATATCATTCATGCTGGCACAGGCTGTGCTTGACAACTCTGCACATCACACACACATATAATGTGGTTCATTGATCTATTATATGTATAATTTTTACCCCCGAGCGCACACGAGTCAATTTTGTGATGAAGTAAATGACAACCAGGTTTGTCTCCCTGGAATTTATTAGTGAAAATAGTAATATCGATTTCCATAAGTACATTACATCATATATATATATATATATATATATATATATATATATATATATATATATATATATATATATATATATATATATATATATTGGAAAGGATCACAATTTTGCGCGTGATCAAGATATTCCTACGAGTCCACGGGGAAAATGAAACACGAAAAGTTCCCAAGTACACTTACGTGTAATAATCACATCATCAGGGGAGACACAAGAGAGGAATATAAGTCAGTTGATATACATCGAAGAGACGAAGCTAGGACGCCATTTGGACAATCACATGTTTACCAAATGACGTCCTAGCTTCGTCTCTTCGATGTATATCAATTGACTGTTATATTCCTCGCTTGTGTCTCCCCTGATGATGTGATTATTACACGAAAGTGCACTTGGGAACTTTTCGTGTTTCATTTTCCCCGTGGACTCATAGGAATATATATATATATATATATATATATATATATATATATATATATATATATATATATATATATATATATATATATAATCATGCGCAATGCACCGAAACAGCCCCCCCCCCTAACCACAACCAGGCCTCGCTAACCTTTCCGTGGTTTTTACCCCCGGTTGCTTCACCCTTCTACATGGTTAAGCCCCATCCACTCAAAATCTTGTTCACTCCATCCTTCCATCTCCGGTTTGGTATCCTCCTCCTTGTAACAACCCTCTTCCACTTCAGACACATACATCCACTTTGTCATCCACTCTGCGCTACTCATTCTCTCCATATGTTCAGACCATTTCAACATACCCTCTTCAGCACTCTCAACCACACTTCATATTACCAAACATTTCTCTTACCCTTTCATTATTTACTCGATCAAACCTCTTCACACTACATTTTGTCCTCAAACATTTCCAACACATCAACCCTACTTCACACATCATCATCTAAAGCACAAGCATCACACTCACACAATATTGTTAGGAATACAATACCTTCTTACATACAATTTCAACTTCAAAGATTAACGACCTCTCTTTCCACACATTTCTCAGTGCTACCAGAGCCTTTGCTCCCTCACCCACCCAATGACTCCTTTCCTCTTCCATTCTTTGACATGTCAACTCCAAGGTATCGAAAGCACAATTTTTCCCTATTCACTGCTAAAACTAATAACGTTCCTCTTTCATACACTGTCCCAAATTCAGACACCATAGATCAACAGTTTCTTACTCGAATGGAAGGGTTTTAGAGCCCGGTGTAGATCCATGGCATATTCGGGGTGGGACGGAGGGTCGGGAGGAGGTTGATAGACGAATCATTAGCTAATTGCAGATGTCATGGCTTTGGTGAGACTTGACAGAGAAACTCCAGTGGTGGTGAATAGGTGTGGAGGGGTGTGTGTGTAAAGGGAGAAAGTTGAGATTGGATTGGAGCAAAAGTAAAAATAATGACATGCAACAGCGAGATGAGACAGGAAGGCGTGAAACCAAGTATAGATGGGGAGGAAATTGACGAAGTGGAATGCTTTAGATACCCGATAGCGGACATGGCAGCGGATTGAAGCATGGAGGCTGGAGTGGGCGATAGTGTGGTAGTTGGGGCAAATGTATGTGGTGCTTTCAAGAGTGTGTTGGAGAAGTCAGTGTCTTTTAGGGAAAAGACGGGCATGTGTAAAGGTATTGTAGTTTCAAACTGTGTTGTATGGATGTTAAGTCTTGTGTTCTGGACGCAAAACTATGGACGAGAACGGACTTGCTGAAAATGAAATGCATGTGTGGTGTGATGTGGGTTAGTCGCGTAGAAAAAGATTACACACACACACACACACACATATATATATATATATATATATATATATATATATATATATATATATATATATACATACATGTGTATGTAGGTTGGTTGGGCCATTCTTTCGTCTGTGTCCTTGCGCTACCTCGCGATACAGCGACAAAGTAAAACAATGAATAATAATAAGAGAAAGGATTGGTAGTGAACGGAATACGAGTGAGAGAGCTGACCAGGGTGTGCTGAAATGGTTGGGTCATATAGAGAGGATGTTCGAAAAGAGACTGATTAAGAGGATAAGAATGTCAAGAGCTGAATGACCGAGACGAAGGGGGAGATCGAAAAGTAGATGGAAGGATGGAATGGAAGAGGCTTCAAGTTATCGGAGCTTGATCGTTCAGGAGATTAAGAAGGGTGTATGAGATAGAACGAAATGGAGCGTTGTGATATACATAGGGTTACGTACTGAACCAGGGCATATGAAACAATCAGGAGGTAATGTAATGTGGGATTTGACTATGGCTGGATAGCTCTGTTCTCGTTGCATTTACATAAGATATAGCGTGGCCGTTTCTGGCGATACTTTCCCATTGCGGGAAACTGAAAACAAGAAGCTTGTGTCCGAGTTTGAGAAAGTGTGTGAAAGGAGAAAGTAAAGAGAAAATGCGAGGAAACAAAGTTTATAAAGTCTAGCAGTGGGGAGAGAATTTTATGTTAAAGACACCAGTCACGGACAGAAGTCCTTTATTCAGTTACAGTGAGGTTAATGAAAGGTTAAAAGGAGAGACAAGGGAAAGTATTAGATTTTGGAGGAAGTGAAAGATGTGTCTTTTAAGATGTATCAGGTCATAGTTATTGGTTAAGACATAAAAGCGTAAAAAATTCCGAATCTTCGAAGTGTAGGAAGAGAAACAATTATCTAAATGGCCCATCCACAAATTGTCAATGGCCACACAGTAATCATGTGACGCAGCAGCCTGCCGAGTATTGCGTAGTCTAGTTAGTGGTGGTGGGGGAACACAAGCAGCCAGCTCTCGTAAGCAAAAACCAGAGCAATACCTATAGAAGAGGGAAAGTGAACCAACATTGTGACGTAGGGCAAGTGGATAGAATTTTGAAGTTAGCCTGGGAGAGTTTGTAAGTCGCCCGCCTTCGACTCAACTCTGTCAAGTAAGGATGCAGAGCTAGAACCACACCAGATGCGAGAGCAGCAATTCATACAAGGATGGACGCGTCCTTTTTATAAGCCGAGCAATCGTTCGGAAGGAGAGAGATTTCGACATCTGAACGAGACATCCAGTTCCTTAGAGGCAGACTTAGCTACTTCAGTCATATGGTGTTTCCAAGATAAGGAGACTGTTACAGTAATAGAAAAATTGTTCACCGAGTTAAGAAGTGAAAGTAAAGAACAGTCAAAGTAAGAGGAAAGTTGAGGAATTTTCATGGGAGAGATGTGTAGAAACTGGGTCTTGGGATTAATGTATCAAACAGCCAGATTTTGTCTACCCCACTGAGATATCCTGTCCAAGTTTGAGTTTAATGAAATTGTGTTGAGACGAGATGGAGATCGATTGAGAGAAGCAAAATTGAAGGATATGGAGGAATGAAATGTTGAGTCATCAGCTTATGAGTGTATTTGGTTATATGTGGAAGAAAGGAGATCATTGATAAAAAGGAGAAAAATGAAGAGAAACAAGACAGAACCTTGAGGGACACCGCTTTTCATTGTGAAAGCAGGAGAGGCTGATCCATCAACAAGCATGAAGACAGATTTGCCAGTGTAAATGAAGATTTACAAACATTTCTGTCTTTACTGAATTTAGTACCTTCCATCAAATGTACTGTACAAAACGAAAATAATGGTATATTATCATTTTCATACTGCATGATCCATAGGGATGGATACAAGTTTAAGTTAAGCATATACATAAAACCTACCGATGTATGCTCATATATCCATCATAACTCAACATGACAGTTAAATCATCATGAATCCAGTCTATGTTCCTTACGGCATTACGTATTTGCAGTCTAGAGTTTATTGATGATGAGTCTGAAAATATATATTCAGTTGGATCCAAGTAAAAGTATCCTTGATCTTTCATTGACAAATCCCTAAAGTTGGCAAAAAAAAAAAATTATAGAGTTGAACCCAAACCTCCCTTCACCCCAAGAACCTTTTAGTTCTCCCTTTTGATAATGATTTTACTTTACTTCCCATGTTTCTTAAATCCTTTAATGTAAATATTGCCTTCAGCAACAATACTACTACTATAAAGACTATGTTAATCAGGAATTCAAAGAAAGTTGCGCAGGATGCATCTATAGTGTGTCTTGTAGAAATTATGATGCTTTATGTTGAGCAGACTGGTGAGGATCTTTCAGTTAGACTTAAGCAGCATTAGTATAGTATAGGAACAGGACAATAATGAAATGCCTTGTTTGATCATGTTACAAATTACGATCATTGTACTGACTGGAGTAATGCCATCTCAGTTATCAGTTAACTCCTATACCGCAAGAAATATAATCGAATCTTCTATCATTAGATACACAAAGAATTGTACCATTATTAATGAAGGTTTATACATATTGGATAGCTTTAGTGTTGAGAGAATTTGCAAACAGTTCCCCTTCTTCTCCACATCGTAATTTTACGATACGGTTGTTGCCAGACTCGAATGCACCCGACCTAGTTTACCAAATGGCGTTCTAGCTACGTCTCTTCGTTGTATATCAATTGACTTGTATGTCTTTCTTGGATCTCCCCTGATGATTTGATTATAACACGAAAGTGCACTTGGGAACTTATAGTGTTTCATTTCCTCGTGGACTCGCAAGAAAATACTTGATCACGCGCTCAATTGTGATTCTTTCCAATATATATATATATATATATATATATATATATATATATATATATATATATATATATATATATATATATATATATATATATATATATATATAATGTGTGTGTGTGTGTGTGCGTTCAGTGTAGGTGCTGCCAGATCTCATAAGAGGAATACGAGAGTGAAACTAACTTTCAGTGGAAGCAATTGAGTAAGGTCTTATCTGAAGGAGCAAGAGGTATCTGAAAGTTGAGAGCAACCATATGAAACGTATTTACGCCAGGTGACTTTGAGGTCTGTGAATACCCACCAAACGGGAGCCCTCGACCGTTTTTTTTTTTTTTTTCAGTGTTTCCAGTGATACATTTTTTTTTTTTTTCATGGTTTTTCATAGAGCGGAGACCGTAAAGGGAGCGTCATTCATGCTTGCCTGGCGGGGCGGGAGATTATGCCGGCGGTGGGCCGAGACAACGACGAGAGAGAGAGTAGGGAGGGGGGCTTCTGATGCACCTGGGCTGTTGGCAGGCTGGCTAGAAATGCTGACGCTTCCCTGCCCAGGTGGCGGCCGAGGGGGCGGAACGAAGTGGAATGTCGGGGACGATATAAAAAGTGGATTTCTTTACCAAGTCAGTTGGTGGAATGGGATAAGTTTTTGACAGCGGTTTGGGTACTACAAGTTGCGTTTGTGTGCGTGATATATATATATATATATATATATATATATATATATATATATATATATATATATATATATATATATATATATATATATATATATATATATATATATATTTATTATTTATTTTTTTTTTATTATACTTTGTCGCTGTCTCCCGCGTTTGCGAGGTAGCGCAAGGAAACAGACGAAAGAAATGGCCCAACCCCCCCCCCCATACACATGTATATACATACGTCCACACACGCAAATATACATACCTACACAGCTCTCCATGGTTTACCCCAGACGCTTCACATGCCCCGATTCAATCCACTGACAGCACGTCAACCCCGGTATACCACATCGCTCCAATTCACTCTATTCCTTGCCCTCCTTTCACCCTCCTGCATGTTCAGGCCCCGATCACACAAAATCCTTTTCACTCCATCCTTCCACCTCCAATTTGGTCTCCCTCTTCTCCTTGTTCCCTCCACCTCCGACACATATATCTTCTTGGTCAATCTCTCCTCACTCATCCTCTCCATGTGCCCAAACCACTTCAAAACACCCTCTTCTGCTCTCTCAACCACGCTCTTTTTATTACCACACATCTCTCTTACCCTTACGTTACTCACTCGATCAAACCACCTCACACCACACATTGTCCTCAAACATCTCATTTCCAGCACATCCATCCTCCTGCGCACAACTCTATCCATAGCCCACGCCTCGCAACCATACAACATTGTTGGAACCACTATTCCTTCAAACATACCCATTTTTGCTTTCCGAGATAATGTTCTCGACTTCCACACATATATATATGCAAAGGTACACAGTAGTAGAGTGCACAGAAAATGCACGTAAAAACCACACGGAAACGGAGCCTGGCGAGTGAATTAAGAAACAGGTGAAGGGTTAAGGCACAGGTCACCCTCGACAACCTCACCTCTCTCTCAAGTTACAAACTCAGGTTAATCCATGTTCTGGGAAACATTTACAATTCCACTTTAATAATTCATATAAACCAACTTTTGATTGATAGTGATATCTCCTCTCTCTCTGACAATAGACGATTCAGCAATATTTCTATCCATTACTGAGTTTTTGTACGTGATAACATTGCTCTGGTCCATTCTGACGACCCAAATCTTTAAGGTGGGCAAGTACAGCATTAGATTCTTACCTATACCTAACACTATTTTCATGGTTAACCTTAAGAGCTAACATTCCAAGCCTAATATTAGAACTCTCTACCCTCTCGTGTATCACCCAGCAACTATGACCCCGAGACATCTCAAAAGATGCGTTTTACATTCTCTTTCCAAAGTGTGAAAAAATTGAGCCTTTTAGGGATAGATCTAAACAAACCCTGCAAGAAATTTTACACCATATTGTTGATAACAAGTTACCCGAGATGTTAAGTTTGTATCCACTTTTCGCATCTAGTCTGTAAAGTTTACCATATGAAACTATGTAATATATGTAATAAAGTACTTGTTATAAATCTTTAGCATCCTATGTAATATCAACGAACAATAAATTTTGCCGGGTTACAGGCACAAATCAAAACCCAAAATTCTTAAATACTTTCCCTCGTCCCCTCTTTTTCCCTTTCATTAACCTCAATGTATTTCAATTAATGCCTGGCCTCAATGTGGATTTTTGCATTTGACCGGAGCCTCTAATGTAAAAAAAAAGTTTGACCAATGTATAACTGATCAGTCTCCTTTCAAGGGATATTGTATACACAACCGTTCTGAGCAGTCAATTAATTACAGACGAGACTTTCCCTGACCGTATTACTGCTACTGAACACAATGCGAGTATCAAAAGAATTTAACAAAACAGGAACATTAAGCAGTTCTTACAGAAGGGTAATACTAACAAGCATTTGTTTACTAATGCTGCTTTAGGTCCACCATTCTAAAAAGACTTTCTATAGCAAATTTACCATCTGAATCAAGGAAATTTTTGAGACATTGCAATTTCTAACCAATGTCATAGATATTGCAGAGTTCATCATCAATAAATTCTGGACTAATTATGCGAAATGCTCCGAGAAACATTGATGAAAACAAAGTTTCACTTTAATGTGACGAGTAAAGTAGTAGTGAACATATGAGGACACGTTTGTGGCAATCCTTCGTCCATCAAATAACTTCGAAAAAGATTTTTTTTTCTTTTCACCTCCGTAATCAGTCAGCATTTAGGTTATTTAGCAAGTGTACATAACAGTGTATGTGACCGAACGAACTTTAATGGTAAATGCCCTAGTAATACTGAAAAAGATCGAAATTAAGTAACCACCACGTGAAATTACGTTTCTGTTTATGAGATCTATATAACATATGACGGCGTGATACATACGACCTCAAAAAGCTATCAAATGTACTTTATATATTTCTTATGGCCTTCAAGATACATGTCATGGATAAGAAATTGTACTTCAGCTGGAATATCTTATAAAAAAAACACAATACAAAGGATGCCCTCACACCCCTCAAATAAATAAATAAATAAAAAGCCGTAAACGCGAGCCTAGAAGCGAGAGCGTTCTGTTCGAAATTGCCAATGGATCCTTACACGATCGAGAGAACCATTATTTCGCTAGTTGATCACGCCGACGTGTCCCCTTATTACTCACGCACATGGCCCGTGGAGACACGTATGAAGACCCAGTTACCTCAACGGAGAACAAGATTACCTTCGTCGCCCGGGAATGAGGATGATCAGTTAGATAAAGAAGTTACCTGCAGAAACACGCATGACTCTGAGAAAATAGTAGTTTATTTCGTTCTGGTTTTGCTGTAATGATATGTTTTGCCGTGCCAATTGTGTCATCACATCAGAAGGGCAAATAAGAGGGGATTTAAACAGCAAGAGACCAATGGGTTCTTTCAAGGCTGTTTGTGATCGTGGAAGACATCAGAAACTCGCATATTTGATGACAATCCCGTCTTATGTCTGTGATTTGATCCAACATACGTATACCTTTAGCTGATCCATATGTAACCTCAGCTAGATCTGTCCTAACCTGACATCGCTCTATTTCCCAAAGGGCTTTTCTTTTTTTTTACATTTCGCATAACGGGACCGAACCCAGTTTATGGTCAATCTTCAATGGCTGGAGGCTCCATAAGAGTGTGATGAGGTCATGTGGTCGAGATATGACCCATCAGCACCCACACACACACCTTGCGGAGGAGGCTGCTGCTGAAAGTGAGAACTCCTCTGATGCGATCTCCGCTGACTCCTTCTGATGTCAGCACACGGCTGACCGCTCGGAGGAGGGTGGCTGTTCTATCCGAGTTTCGCACCGCGTCAAAGAACCCCCATCAGCCAGAGGCTTGTGGTGGTGCGTGATGTTTTAATCTACTGTAATAAATCCTACTGCGGCGTCGTCAACTCTGCCAAATTGAGTCTACCCAGTCTTCACTGCCCTCAGTTAAGGCTCCTGACACTTTCGTAAAGCTGTTGTCGGCTGAGCTTGATGAAGCTGTCGTCCAAACATCTTACTCACATTCGCCACAAAGTAATACCACTGGCTTCTCATCGCTGTCTTCCCCACCAGCATCCGAACCTTGTGGAACATTCGATATAAATCTTGTCAGTAAAAATAACCATACTTTATTAATGTCTTATTATGCCTACATTTACTTCATTCTTTATCATTAGCGCCGGTTTTATTTCTTCTGCCTCGAGTTCTGGAGGACTTGGCTAATTATATCTATCTTGTTCTGAGTATAATCTGTGGCGAGTTTTTTTTTTCTATGCTTCGTTGCCTCCAAACCCGCTCCTTGGAATCTCTCTTACTTGAATCTCTCTACCATTTGGTGTTGCAGAAATTTATCCAATCGACTTTCAAGACTTTTATATTTTTTCTCTTAAAAAAGAAGGAAATCCTCGATTCACTGCATCTCACTGAACTGCATATCTAAGTTCGTCTCTCCTTCACAAAGTGTTCCTCCTCCTGTGCTTCTCCGACAAATTACATTACCGTTGTTTCTTCTGCAGCTGTGATGATGAGGATCTATTCTTCACCTGTATTCAGTAATCCACAACATCCACATTCCTTTCAAGATTCCGTCTGATCGTCTCACACATACACATACATGTGGATGAAATCCTCTTAGTTCATTGTGTTGGTCAGACTGTACAATATTTCTTTATATATCTTTTCTTCCTTGAGAACTGTAGTGCGTTTCATTATTTTTCTTAAAGATTGGTTGATACGTACCACAAGACTGCAATCAGAATCTAATGGTACGTATGGGATTACGGTGTCCCATGAAGTTGAATTCTGTTTAGGGATAAGATAGACGGAATCTGTCACAGAACTGAGTTTTAACCTGCCCTTTTTTCTTGTGCCATCTATATCTGTTGAAACCATGACCAAGTCTTGATGTCTGACGAAATATTTTGTGATAGCAAAGAAATTTTTCATGCACTAATCTATGAATCTATAAACATTTGGTCCTCTTAAATCTTTGTTCCTCCACTCCAGAAGACGGCTGGTAAAAGATCAACACAGATTTTTTTGCTCATTACTTTATCTCGTCAGTTAACTCTCACCCCAGTCCTAAAATGTGGGGGTATCCTCACACTAATACGAAGGAAATTCAGACTTCTACAGATCCCTGGGTACTGTCCAGGCTGTCTGTGATATCAGAGGTTGTCAGACTCTCACAGATTAGGGTGGTAAGAGTGGTGGTAAGGCATACTGACTCAGAGTTGAACCTGCAAACGGGTCATAAGAATTCTCTCTCTCTCTCTCTCTCTCTCTCTCCCTTTCTCTCTCTCCCTTTCTCTCCCATCCTTTCTCTCCTCTCTCTCTCTCTCCCTTCCTTTCTCTCGCTCCCTTTCTCCCTCTATCTCTCTATTCCTCCTTTCAGTGTCCTAAGCTACGGGTTTTCCAGACATTTTCCAGTAAACTGCCCCCTCAAGAATTATCTGAATGGCTCTGTCCATTGTCATCGCTCGTTCAGGGATGACCTGCGACGTATGAAACCCTCAATATCCAGGTCCTGTAATTGTTGTCACCTTTAATAGACTGTTCCTCATGTGATATATTCTGGACTTGCGCGCGCGTGTGTGTGTGTGTGTGTGTGTGTGTGTGTGTGTGTAAATTACTTATCTCTATGGGGAAGTAGTTTTAGACTAATGGCGCCCTACCTCTTGTGCATTCTGAACTCTCATACAACTTCATAGGTTCATGTATTGTGTGTGTGTCAATCCAGTGTGAGTGTGTCAATCCATATCTAAAGAAATATTGATACTACAGGAAGATATTGATAAACTCAGATAGTGAAGATGTTGGTTCATGTTAAGTGAGAAACGAATTCATTGAATGTAAACTAATGCACTTAGAAACGATGCAGATATACGATACGCGAACGTTGGCTTTGGTTGCGTCAAAATGCGAACCTCTCTACGTACAATGGACAAGGAAATCTTCTTTGGATGAGAGAAGAACTTGCCTCTTGACCTTATGAATATGCAGTACATACCTGGCCTCCTCAAGCCGAAAAAGCCATCGATAAGAGAGAAGCGTATGGGATATAAAAAAAGATATCTCTAAGTTAGCCCCTTTGCTGAGGGACCTACCATAAATAGGGATAACTGAATCAAGCTTGAGCTAAATGCAGTGAAGAGACAGAGGGAAGCTCGAGCTGGATAGAGTCAAGAGACTCAGAGGAAAGCTTGAGCTGAATACAGTAAAGAGACGTAGAGGAAATCCAACGCAACTGAAATTTTAAGAGCGAAACAAATATTTTTTGAACTGAGCCTTTGGTCCTGTTACCCGACTTTCTCCTCACACACACAAACACACATACTCACACACACACGAAAAAAAAGCTGTCACACCCGGAAGCCACAGCGTACATGCAATTATATCCTCCTGCACAGTTTCCGGGTTCCCGCTTACCTCTTCTATCAATTAGAGAGGGAGGAATCAGACAGTAGTAGTACTGTCCCCTCTCTAATACACCTGACTCTTTTTCTGTTCTCTATTACTAACATCTGTGGTCTTTCTAGTAACCTCTCCTCTGTTGAACACCATCTGTCTAGTGCCTCTCCTAACATCTTACTTCTCTCCGAGACCCAGTTGTCTAATTGATGTCACTAGCCCCCTTTTCATATACACCTACATTCACCACTTAAGATAGTGTCACATTCGAAGATAGTGTCACATTCTCCATTCTCAAATATCTAGAACAAATTATCACCCACCCCACCCATATCACTGACCTCTTTGGCCATCCTCTAAATATTCTGGATTTGTTTTTCACTTTAAATCCGTGTTGGAGCTACACAATCGCACCCCTAGTTGGTTCATCTGATTACTCTCTCATATATGACTTTATTTTCACGGCACTTCCTCTTCTAGCAGCCCCTTCTGAAGTAAATATTGACACCTCAACAGCACTAATTTGAATGACTTACGAAAATGCTTTTCCAGTTGTCCTTGGGTAAATTACAGTTTCTTATGTGGTGCTGCTTCTGTCTCCGCCAAACGCATGGCAAAAGATATTGCTTTTGGAATAAATCATTCATCTCCTCTTCCCCCAAGACTACTATTTCTACCAATCCATGGTTCATCCGTTCCTGTTCCAAGGCAATTCAAGCGGGGGATCATGCATATCAGGCTTTGAAAAACCCTCCTTCCTCTGACTTCCATTTAGCATTTATCAATACCCGTAATCATTGCAAGTATGTTACCCATGGGGCAAAGCGATCTTTTCTTCAGTGGAAGTGCGATAGCCACTCCTCTTCATCCACCGACAGGTTTTTCTGGTCTTTAGCTAAGGGCGTCGTTAACAACTTCTGTCGCTCCGCCTTTCCTTTACTTCTCCGTTCTGACGGTACTGTAGCTGTCTCTCCCGAAGACAAATCAACCCTGATTCCCGTTTCTCCTCTAACTCTACCTTAGATGACACTTACATACCTTCTCCCTCTGATGCTCTTCTTACTGTGTCCCTTCCCTTAATCTTTTCTAAGTATCCGAAAAGCATCTCTCTTTCCAGACACAAGCAAGGGTAATGAGCCTTAAGGCATCCATCCCCTTGTACTGAAACAGTGTGCTTCCGAACTTACACCTGTGCATGCTTGTTTGATCAGTTTCTGTTTGAAAACCAGGACCTTTCCCTCTCCTTGGAAGCACGAGTTGATGCATTCCAATCCTAAGAAGGGTGACCGTTCTAACACCTCTCACTATCGTTCTTTGCTCTGACATCTGATATTTCCAGTCTCTGAATCCCTCCTCAGCGTTGAGCAATATTTCTAACTAATAGAATAATAGCAAAATAAAATAACGTTGAGAAATACTTCAACATTGAAATGCAATAACAAAATGAATTAACGTAGAGTAGGAATTTAAGGTTGATACAATAACAAAGTAAAGCAACATAAGAAAGTACTTTAAAACAATACATTAACGACATAAACCAACTTTAAGTAATACGTTGACATAGTAATACAGTACCGAAAAAATTTAACGTTGAACAATACTTTAGCAAAGCAACACTGACAAAATACACCAACACTGCACACCACTCCACTATGGCCAGGACATAATTTCCTACTCCTTTATGAACGTGGATATTGCACATCAACTTTCATTCCTCACGTATATCACACGGTCAAGTAAGCCGCGAAGCCCACTGCATCGAAGTCGTCGAGGCGTTTCAGTTACGTGGAGAATGTGCTTTCTAAACAAGGGTCGGTCGTGGCAGTTAGGAAGGACACGAGGGAGATAAGGCCTGGTAGAGGTTCATGTTGGAAGGTAAGAAACATGTCTGTCTAATGTTGTTCTCGGTAACCGCCACCCCCCTCCCTCTCCCCTTTGCTTGTTCATTCTGATATGGATGGGGTGGTGAGGGAGTTCATGTAAGTGTCTTGGAGAGAGAGGGAGAGAGTTTGATGCAGTCTTTAGGGAGATGAGAGGGTCTTGGACCAAGACCAATAATCTGTGTTCAAAATTCAGTTTTACAGGAGAGAATCTGACCATAGGTATTTTTATTGGTATTTCATAACCCCAGGGCCCTTTCTCCAGGAGCTCCTGCAGATTCAAGGAAATACGACGATAAGTAGCCGGGATAGAGGCTGGAAATCCTCCCCTTCCTCCCTCCCGTCTTTTACTTTTTCCAAAAAATGTAACAGAGAAGGGGGCCAAGTGATGATGATCTCTCTAAGGCTCAATCCTTTGTTCCTAACGCTACCTCGCAAACACGGGATGTGGCGAATATATATATATATATATATATATATATATATATATATATATATATATAGTGTATTAAACATAATCCTCACAGACTGAAACACGACAAAGCACTCAACTTCAATAAGCACTTGTCCCATATCGTCGGCTTCCGACATCCAGCAGGTGTCAAAATAGCTGGAAATATAAAAAAAAGAAAAATATAACTGCAAAAATGCGAAGTCTCTATTTCTATTTTCTTTATTCTTCGTTTCTTCTTTTTTTTTATTTACATGCGCAAACCTTAACATCATGGCTAAAGCTAATCTAGGCTGGTATTCTTTTTCTTTCCTTCTTTCTCCTTTTTTTCTTTATTTTCTTCCTTAGTTCTACTTATCCTCCCTTCTACCTTATTCAAATCTTTAATCATTCTCATTTTCATTCTTATTGTTTGCCCTTCTGTGTCACATATAAGAAGGCTTATTGTTGAATTCTCTCTCTCTCGTCAAAATCAACAGCAACAGAGATAAAGATGAAAGAATGTATGAATAAGGTAACATCTTGTCGAGATCTGTTGAAATGTAGCAAAATTCAGAAAGCAACAGCACCAGAGATAGAGAAGATAGAATGTATGAATAAGGTAACATCTTGACGAGATCTGTTGAAATGTAGCAATATTGAGAAAGCAACAGCTGACCCGACGTGCTTTGCCAGGCAGAAGAGGGACGGATCAATTTACAGTTCTGGTCAACCTTTCCATGTTTCTAAGATCATCTGTTCCTCCTTTTTTTTTTTCCGGCTGTGATGAGTCCTGGCTTTTTATGTACATTCTCTCGACTCTGTGTCCTTGAAAATGGCTTGAAATGATGACGAAATCTTAAGAGCTTCTTTGTTTAGTCTTCCAGCGAGTTTGCTTCTATTAGTGCTTCACGTGTGTTTATTACTATATATATATATATATATATATATATATATATATATTCACACATGCCAAACTAATGCATTTCAAAGCTTGAATAATTTCATTTACGCAGATACATCCCGGACAGTTGTCCTTAATTATTATCCAACATTCCGTGTCTAACACTCCCAAGACACTGGTGTCTGGTGTCAGAAAACCCTTTAAAAATTCCTCTAATATACATTCACTTCGACACGTCATATCCACATAATCACGAAGGATTACGTTCCCCAAACTCGTGTCTCCGAGGCCTTACAAACCACAACCTCTTGTTAGCGTCGTGGTCTCCATCAGCTCCAGAAGTCCAGGGATTCGCCAAGCGTGGGCACTATATGAACAAGTCTTGGCGTACAAGACTCCTGGCGTTCATCACTGATAGCAAGCGAGGTTATAAAGGAACGAATTCCCTTACCGAGACTCCTCGCTTCTATTGATAGGTTAGTCATGGAGGTTATAGAGGACTGAACACCCTTACCGAAACACTAAAGCACGAAAAGTAGAATCAAGAAACTTCAACGAAGTCGTGTAGATAAAGAGCATGGTCATGCATGGAAGTGGACGACAGAAGCGACATATTCAAACCACAGGTATCAGATAACAGATAAACTCGTGAAACAGAGCAAATGGAGAGAGAAATAAAGCAAAAAAACAGACGCGTTAATGAGGTTCGCACGACCCCACTGGCTACCGAATACTTTCAGCCTCCTAACCTGTTTGAAATCTATATTACAGGGCGGCAGACAGTAATTACAAGGGACGCAAATGTGTTTACCGTGTCGCCGATCCTAGTTTCTTTTACCTGTGATGACGTACCGGGTATTAGGTTTGTTTTAAACGAATTTCTGACGAGAAATTAGAATTACAAAACATAAAACAAACACACACACACACACACACACACATATATTTTATCTATATTCATTTTACTTTGTCGCTCTCTCCCGCGTTAGCGAGGTAGCGCAAGGAAACAGACGAAAGAATGGCCCAACCCACCCACATACACATGTATATACATACACGTCCACACACGCACATATACATACCTATACATCTCAACGTATACATATATATATATATATATATATATATATATATATATATATATATATACACACACAGACATATACATATATACACGTGTACATAATTCATACTGTCTGCCCTTATTCATTTCCGTCGCCACCCCGCCACACACAAAATGACAACACCCTCCCTCCGCATGTGCACGAGGTAGCTCTAGGAAAAGACAAAAAAAGCCACATTCGTTCATACTCAAGTCTCTATTTGTCATGTATAATGCACCGAAACCACAGCATATATATTTATATATATATTCTTGCTGATGTTATCAACTTGTCTAACGGTTTTCTAATACTTAGCTTAGATTCCCAATAAGCCGGCCAATGGTCATATCAATACCGATTTAGCAATGTTATTCATTGAGAGAGAGAGAGAGAGAGAGAGAGAGAGAGAGAGAGAGAGAGAGAGAGAACGTGGTTTGTGAGGAAGCTTGATAGAGATGTGCGACCAATTCTGAGCGAGGTAAGCCACACCCTCACCCTCACTCACACCGCTGTCAGACCTCTTATTACCAATCCACTCCAACTAATTTCAATTTTTTTTCTCTCTCTCTCTCTTTAGCTTTCATTTTGGCTTAGAGCGTTCTGCCCTAACAGTTCTATCAACACATTATTTTTTTTCCTTCGCTTTCTGTGCTTCCACTTTACATTATAATTACATGCTTATTTTTTATTTTTTTTGCGTCCTTTACAATGAGCGTTTAAAAGTTCAGCCTAGCATCGGGCCGTATCTTCACCATAGAGGCAGCGGAGCGGAAACCTCTTCATTTCACGGAGCATGCGCCAGTCTCCCCGGCCAATAATGGTCTTAAGACACTCCCGCTTCTCGAAGAGAAGCGGGAGACTCGATTATATACGCTCTCATAACTCGACCTTTAGCGCAAAGCAGGTCCATCATTCTTATACCTCATAACATCATGGAAGTTGTTGGCAGTCGTTACGTAAACATGATTTAAGCGAGGTTGTTTGACCTCATTTACCTCTTCAAGCTCAACGGAGAAAGCAGGAAATGGCGCCGGGTAGTGCGGGGGGGCCGTGTGGAGCGTGAAGAGCCCCCCAAGTTTCCTTGAGGTCGGGAGGGAGGAGGAGGAGGAAGGAGGAGGGGGGAGCGACGTAAACCCGGCTCTCGTGTTGCTAACCGACGCTGCTGGAAAGAAAACGGTGAGGGGTTGGTTGCGAGGCCTCAATGGTGTGGGGTGTTGGGGGAGATGGAAAGTTAAATTTCTATGGTGGCAAGGTATGTGGGAGATAAAGGGGGGTGGGAGAGGGTAGAAGCAATACAAGTGGAGAGACTTGGGAGAAAATGCTTGCTGACCCATATCTAGAATAATTGTTTGTAACCGATTTCTATCAATTGCCATATCTGATACACATGGAACGAGTGAGGTTGCAATAGAATGAAGGCTGGCTTCCTTTCTCTCTTTCTTTCTCTCAAGTCTGTCACTCCTGACAAACAACAACCGGCAGGGAGAGAGAATGGAAGAGACAAACACGCCTTTGTGAAGCAAGCCAGCATGGAATTCGACAGGACAGAACGAAAGGCGAAAATCCTAATGTAGAATCGTACTTTGTACTATCCTAACCTCTGCTGCACTACACTACATTCTGGTAGTTAGTTTCATTCGGTTTGAACAGTATACATTCTCTGTGAATGGACTGAAGAGGATGAATTTATGTAAATTTATATTTCTTCTCTCTATTCATTCAGTATATGTAGTGTGATGAGAAACTCGTCTCAACTTGTTTTTAAAGTCAATTGTAATCGTTGCCTTCATAACGTTAAATAATGGTAATTGATATCAATGATCGACGCATTTACATAGAAACTTTTAAAAATTTAAGCATTACATCTTTGAACTTTAAGTTATATTCATTTTGTCGTGGTAATTGTATTATTACATTTCGAAAAGGTCCTTGTGATTTACCTTGTCAGATCAGACTAAAAACTTTTAGAACTTGCGTCAGGTTTAAGCGAAGTCTACGCTTCTTTCTAGTGATTTCTTAAGTGTTGTCATGTTTTGTTGTCCATCTTTGCTTTTATTTCAGTATCCCATATTTTTTTTTCTTTATATATATATATATATATATATATATATATATATATATATATATATATATATATATATATATATTCATTTATTTATTTTGCTTTGTCGCTGTCTCCCGCGTTTGCGAGGTAGCGCAAGGAAACAGACGAAAGAAATGGCCCAACCCACCCCCATACACATGTATATACATACACGTCCACACACGCAAATATACATACCTATACATCTCGATGTACATATATATATACACACACAGACACATACATATATACCCATGCACACAATTCACACTGTCTGCCTTTATTCATTCCCATCGCCACCTATATAAACTCAGTGGATTGAACCAGGGCATGTGAAACGTCTAGGATAAACAATGAAAGGTCTGTGGGGCCTGAATGTGGATAGGGAGATGTGGTTTCGGTGCATTACACATGACAGCTAGAGCCGAGTGTCAACAAAAAATGTGGCCTGTCTGTTTTCCTGTCGCTACCTCGCTGAAGCATAGGGTAGCAATGCTGTTTCCTGTGGGGCGGGGTAGCGACTTGGATGGATGAAGGCAAGCATGAATATTTACATGTACGTTTATGGGCATAAATATATATATATATATATATATATATATATATATATATATATATATATATATATATATATATATATATATATAATGAACGAACTGTGGTAGCCTGTGCCGGCCACAGCGACCGAACATAGATATGAGAGTCGAGGAAGAGATGGATATAGCGTGGGGTCATATATGGATATAGAGTGGGGGTCAGGGGAGGTGTGGGCTATGCCTGGGGTGAAGGTAGGGGGAGGGGAGGGCCGTGCATGATATGAAGGTCGGGATGGGGTCGGGGGGCATATATGGGATGAAAGACGGGCGAGTTGAAAAATGCCTTTGTGTGAATCATGTCCTGCCACTGAAGCACCAAAGTTTTGTGCAGCATGGAAGAATTATGTAATGATTGCTGAAGGTTGCCTAGCCAAGTTTTTTTTGCTTTTCATTTAAGAAAAAAATGATAAAAGAATCTAAATTTTGTTTGTAGAATATAAGAATATGTAGAAGAAAGCACTGCGTAATCATAAAGGAAAGTCAGGACCAAATTAACATTGTAGATTCTAGTATTTTGAATTCATCATCATACCAAGGTACAGAAACATTACATACAGTCACGTGTGGCAAGATACAACTACCCCAGTTTTAAAGTTTAATCTCGAACGATACGAGGCAACAGGGAACATATTTTGAAAACATTCATCTTGTGATATTTGTCAATAACCTCATCAGAATTAGTGAGGGCTATTCTTAATACCTAAAGAAGGTGTTAAAAACATTTCGTTTGGTGGATATATCTTGACATTAACGTTCTGAATGACCCCCTTAGTGGTTGACGGGCCCCCGAGCCTGGGGCCCTGGAATGAGAAGGGAAAGGCACGAAAATGTAATCGATTGAAAGATAAAAAAAGAATAATTCACGAGATAAGTAGAAGGCATAACATGTGCTAAAGGGTGAGAGACGAAAACAAACATGAAAGACGAAGGCAAAAAGTAGGTATTACGAGACGCATTGGATTCTTAAGATATATCGAAGCCGATAGAGGGCAATTATCTACCAGGCAGCGACATCGCACAATAGGCTAACAACGAACGGACGCGATACGACCCAGCTGTGTTGATAGACCATAGACAGTCGACCCTCCGAGCGGAAGTCATCAATACGACAGAACAGGTGGACAGAATGACACAATAACAAGAGTAGAAATACCTCGTTGACCCAAATTCATCAATTATTGCACGAGTGTCATTAACCATTATTCATGGAACAGGAAGTTAGTGGTTCTTGAAAGAGTTCAAAAGACATCTGGTCGTGAAAGAAAACGAGGAAACGAAGAGGGCCTCCCTAGCATTAAACTAGTGTCTCCTCCCTACCTCCTCCTCCCATCGCGTCGTTCAGAGTGCAATTTGACCTGCTAGAGAGTGAAAGGCAGCAGCAACGGCTCAATTTCTTCACGATACAGACCGACAGCAACAACACACCCACGCATGGCTAGACATACGCGCGGCTGAGAAAGTTGTTTGTTACACAGTGTTGATATATGTATATGGGGGGGGAGTTACTGTTTCTTGCGGTGTGAGAGTGATTACTACATAGATTTGTCTCGGTTTGTAAGTCTCTATACTTATGTGTGTGTCTGGATGAGTATTCTTTTTACGCATGTGTATGTATGTATGCGCATGCATATTCGTATGCATGTGTGTGTGTGTATGTATGTATGTATCTATGGCTTTTTATAGGTCCTTGTGTGTGTTAATGTCTTGTGTATTTTGAACGTTTTAAAGCATAAACGTACAGCAAGTTCTTCGAATCTTTTTGGGGGAGTTACTGGTATGCAAGATCACGTTATGTAGCAATTAACTTTTAAACTTGGCCTCATTTTTTTTTCCTTTTATTGGCCAACTTTATGAAATATTAAACAAGATACCTGAATTTTGTGAGTTTTCAACTTCGGAACTAGATTCGTGTGAGGGAATATCCCTCTCTCCATGAGTCTGACACGCAATATCTTTAGTAAACTTCAACGGGTTAAAAGGATTCACTAATTTACGTGTACAGATCCGTGAAAATTAGGCCATCATCCGTTTTTTTGTTTTTGGGGGGGAGGTACAACATACCTTGGAAAATGTAAATCTACATGAGTATATACCATCGATTTTTTTTTTAAAAGTCGCTTAATATACTGTGATTAAACTTTTCTTGAAGGATGATGTCAACTTCTCTCCCACGGCCCTGAGAGAGAGAGAGAGAGAGAGAGAGAGAGAGAGAGAGAGAGAGAGAGAGAGAGAGAGAGAGAGAGAGAGAGAGAGAGAGAAAATTGTATACGTGTATCCGGCTAAGAGCACCTACAACGAGATCACACCAAATGGCATGGGTGGCAAGTAGCGTTCACTACAAGAAAGTCTAGCGTTATAAAGAACGCGTGTCGTGTGAGCCATCATGTCATGTACGAGATGGGGAAGATTGTGCGCTCGTGGACTGAATGCCAGCGAACCTAAGTCTGGGCGAGACAGACAGATGGAGACAGGAACTTGGACCCATGATTTATAATATACTGAAGGGTATCGTAGACGATATCACACTAAAACCTGATACCTTTCAGTATAGAATATCTGAAAGGATGCTGAACAATAGAAACGGACAAACTTATATCATAATTTCATTAATTTCATTCCAGAAAGCATTTGACAATAATGTACCACAGCTGATCTTTGACTGCCACCTATTATTTCTCCCCATCTTTATTCTTTTTTGCAGTGAAAGTGTGTATGGTCTGGGAATTATCTTGGCCACCTGAAGAAAGTATCTAAGATCTTTTTCTACTGGTTGTTGTGACCAGAAATTGCCCTACCAATAAACAAACTTCCCTGTGATCAAAAACATCCTCTCACATCGCTCTCGTAAAGGCCAAACATCGCCACGAATTATAAGTGCATCACACATGGTGTGGTAAATGGTACGCGACTTGGCAGAGTCGATTTCCAGATTCGGTTCAACCAACTTTTCAAAAAAGTTACCTGTTTACGCTAGACGTGTTGTTGATCGTACTTTCAGTAGCATCGCTAGAGCTGATCCCTTTCTTAACCATTGATGCATCGCTAATTCATTACGAGACAAATGAGGATAGATAGACCAAAAATGATCTTATAACACTACAGATAATTGAGTTATAAGTTTCTCTCTGCCAAATGGAAAAGCTCAGTTAATCTCCCTTTCGTAAGGTGACAGTCTTCGTGTAACCTCTTGTTAATCATACCACGTTATTAACTGACGCATATACAGTAGTCACTAAACCAGACCCATCACGATAACCACAGAACGAAAAAGTAGCCCGAACGATGCGCATCATCATCAGCATCAGAACATAACTGGACTGTTTACCTCCTCTATAGCATCCAGTGATTGGACAAGATCACGATAAAAGAGTGAAAATGTGTAAAGTGAATAAGTATATTCAGTTATTCTGAGAATGTATTCACTAGATACCCGAATGCTTATGAAACCCTGAGTGCAAGATATTCATACACCAACGTAGAGATGCATGTCTTATGCTTAGCGAGGCTAATCCTGGCTACCATCTCCTGTTGCCCCCAACCAATCAAACTGTTCATGGCCATGACGTTCTCTGTTGCAAAGCAGGTGTTGCAGAACAGGTCGCTATTAGAAGTACAAAAATCCTATGACAGTGTTATGTTTCTTCTCATTTCTTCTTCTTGTTGGCTCATTATTTGAATATTTTGATAGCTTCCATTTTTGATGACAATGCAGTTCTATTCATTCAATAAAATTTGTAGTTTTACTGTGATCTTTAAGATATGGTGCCATTTAACGAATTCTGCTTGCTATTATCACCGATATTAAACTCTTTGTCCTTCCTTTACGATTTTTTCACAGCACCAAGTTATTCTACAGTGACTAATATTTCCGTTTTCGAAGGATCGAGGTTTGCACAGTTGAAAAAAGATAAAGTTATTTATCAACCTTGTGGCAAAATGAATATAATAAATGAATAATGTACTCATCTGTGCTATTTGCTACTCTGACGATGTAGGCGTGACAATTATTTTTGAAAATCTTTTACACAGCTGTCAGCACGTTTTCTGTTCGAGTATGCGGTGGGGGCAAAAACCTAGTTCTCAGATGTCAGACCAGCCTGTGAGTGTGGGGATGGTGTGTGGGCGAAAGCTTAGTTCTAAATTTCAGACTATCGTCTGTGTGAAGGAGATAAGGGGGTGATAGATAGCCCGTTTCTAGATTTCAGACCATCGTCTGTGTGAGGGAGCCAAGGGGTGATAGCCTGTTGCTAGATTTCAGACCATCGTCTGTGTGAGGGAGCCAAGGGGTGATAACCTGTTTCTAGATTTCAGACCATCTTCTCCCTGTAGATACTGTGTGGGGAGAAGCGGTGGGGGAGGCTCAAGACACAAGACGAATGAGGATTTTGACGACTCGTATGAACAATCTCCAGCCGAGAAATTCATCTTTTCCCAGACTACATAGTGGCAGACCAGATGATGGCACCCGAGACCGGTACAGACTCGTAATCATGTGAATATATCATCGTCTCATGCTTGTTACAAACTGTGGTAAAAAAAGCATATGTCAGTCACATTTGCTTTATAATTTGAGATACAATTCTATCACATTTTCGTCACTCGTACCAGCCCTTTGGTGAGATGTCTTCTCTTTGCTTCGACCAACTGGAAGGAATATTTTCCGTCGACTCTTATATACCAGCCTACTGAAGATCATGGACCAATGTTAGATGCATCAACCGTTGTGTCCATGTAAGGTACATGAACCTTGGTGTCCTTGTAAAGTACATCAGTTACCATGTCTTTGTCACTATGTCTCTGTTCAGTAGATCAACCATTATACCCATGTCGGGTATACCAGCCCTTGACAATGCCCATGTCAGGCAGTACATCAACCATCGCGTGTATGTCAGGTACCTCAACCATACTCCCCTTATCAGTTGCATCAACCACCGTTAGTGAACGTTATCTTAACCAACCGGGTCAACTTTGACCATCAGCAGCCGCAATATAATCACCTCCATGTCTGAAATTTTCCCCATGGGTGTGTTCATGGAGACAAATCATCTCGACATGTTCATGTTACGGGTTTGGGGGCGCGGGTATACGAGATAACACCCGACATTCAGGACCAGTCGATTGTGGCTAATATGCAGAGAGCCTATCATCTATCCTTGACAGCTCTTGTATTGCATCCTTGAGTGACCGAAATGACACGGACAAAAACACACACACCATCTAAAGGCCATCACGGGTGAAAGGAAAGATAGTCAAGAGGAAAAGAACTTGCAAATTAGCCAGAATTCCGCGTCAGATGTTCGGAAAAATAATTCAAAGGTTATGGGAAATGGGGACAGAAGTCGAGAGGAGACAGAGGACACAATGAGCTTCTTGACTAAGGGGGTTTAAGAGTTTACAAATGATGAGACTCAACTGGTATTGCGATCCGGCCAAGATTTTAATCTTGTGACAAGTATCAAGTGAAGAAAACGGGAATACGACCTGCCCTTTCCTACCAGACTGCAGCACGCCAGAGGCTCAAGTTACCATCTCTACCACCATTAAATTAGTCGCACTTAGCTACACACTGCGAGGGAGGAACTTCCTTCCAGTGGTTGTAGACTGACCGGTATTATTACCTGGAGGCTGGTCAGCACTAACACCTGGAATGCCTGGTAAATACTGGAGGCTGACAGTACCTGGAGGAGGCTGGAGATAGACATTCCCTGGAAGCCGAACAGCAAGTAGTACCTGGAGGCCAACCCCAAAAAAGATGACCTGGAAACGAACTAGCAGCACCCTAGAGCTTGTCCAGCCACCAAGAGAGACATATCAACACCTGAAGATTCTAGTATCTGTAAGTCATCTTCCAGCACCTGAGG
The DNA here is from genome assembly GCF_036320965.1 of Panulirus ornatus. Classification (NCBI taxonomy): domain Eukaryota; kingdom Metazoa; phylum Arthropoda; class Malacostraca; order Decapoda; family Palinuridae; genus Panulirus; species Panulirus ornatus. The sequence goes on along the minus strand of NC_092227.1, from coordinate 79,795,448 downwards.
ATCCGTCAGCATCAAGACGACACCCAAGAGCACCTAAAGGCCGGTAGCACCTGGAAGCTGGCCGGTAGCACCTAAAGGCCGAGAGCACCTGGAGGCTGGACGGTAGCACCTGGTGTCTCGGGTCTGGTCGATGTTACGAGTCGTCAGCCACAATAATCGTGCACGGTTAATGGACCAGTGTATCAAATTACTTCCATCAGTATCATTTATCCATCGAGGGAAAGAATGGGACGTAGTATGAAGTGTTGATGAATAAATATATTCTTATATAGACATCTTCACACACACACACACATATATATATATATATATATATATATATATATATATATATATATATATATATATATATATCATACATGCTTGATCACAGCTTCCCGTGTTAGCTAGGTAGAGCAAAGAACAAACGAATAACGGCCGCATCCGCGCACATTCATTCTCTAGCTGTCATGTGTAATACACCGAGACCTCAGTTCCCCCTGTCTAAAAACAAGCCCCACATACCTTTCCATGGTTTACCCTTGACACTTCACATGCATTCGTTCGATCCGTTGACAGCTCGTCGACCCCTGTATGGTACCACATCATTCCAGTCCACTTTATCCCATGCACGCCTTTTCCCCTCCTTCCGTTCAGGCCCCAAACGCTAAAAATCTTTTTTCTATACTTTAACCATCTTTCTCCAATTTGGTCTCCCAGTTCTCCTTGTTCCCTCTACCTCTGACACAGAACTCAAACTTTTCTCGTTTATTTTGTACATACGTCGAAACCATTTCGGCTCATCGTCAGCTTTCTCAATCACGCTCTTTTGATTACCACACCACTCTCTTTTCCTTTCACTACTTACGCGATTAAACCACCTCATACCGTATCGTCATTAAACATCCAATTCCCAACACATCCACCCTCCTACGTACAGCTTTTTCTATAGCCTCGCATCCATATGTTGTTGTTGGGATGACTGTACCTTCAGTCGTAATTATTGTTGTCCTCCCAGATAACGATCTCTTTTCCCACACATTCTTCAGCGCTCCAGAACCATCTCCCCCTCACCCACTCTATAATTCACTTCCGCTTCCACCGTTCCAATCGCTGCAATATCCACTCCCAGGTGTCTAACACACTTCACTTTCTCCAATTTTCCTCCACTCAGACTCACACTCAAGGTAACATGTCCCTCAAACCTGCTAAACCTAATGACCTTCCTTTTATTCACATTTACTCTCAACTTTCTCCCTCACTCTCCTCTCTGCTTACTCGTACACGTACCTTACACCTTTGGCAAAAGCTTATTTCTTCTAAAAACTTAAACCCCTCGCCATACATTTTTAAGACCTTCCACAAATCATCTCTATCTACTCTATCATATGCTTTCTCCAGATCCATCTACCCTATCATATGCTTTCTCCAGATCCATAAAAGCGGCCGACAAATCCATTTGCTCTCCTTTCTCTTTTTTTGTGAAAGCAAACATCTGCTCCACATATCTACCACTTCTGAAACCACACTACGCCCCCACAATATGTTCTGAACATGCCTCTTCCTCTCAATCAAAACCCTCCCATACAACTGACCAGATACACTCAAACTAATACGTTTGTCGTCTGAACACTTATCTTTATCCCACTTGCTTTTATACAGAGTCACTATACATGCATTCTGCCACTCCTCGGGCACCTCACCTTGATAGATACATACATACATTGAAAAACCTATGGGAACATCGGTGAAGTTGGCAAATGTGGAAGTGGTTATAAGTCGTAATGAAGTGAGAAGGAGATGGAGTGAACATTTTGAAGGACTTTTGAATATGTTTGATGATAGAGTGGCTGATGTAGGATGTTTGGATCGAGGTGGAATGAGAGGCGAGAATCATGGTAACTGGTTTGGTGAAGAGAGAAGAGGTGGTGAAAGCCTTACGTAAGATGAAATGTAGCAGGCGGTTAGAAGGTATAATTTTGCAGTAGAATTTATTAAGAAAAGGGTTGACTGTGTTCTTGATTGGTTTGTCAGGATATTCAGTGTAAGTATGAATCATTGTGAGGTGCCTGAGGACTGGAGGAATAAGTATATAGTGTCATTGTATAAAGGCAAGGGGGATAAAGGTGAGTGTTCAAATTACACAGGTATTCGTTTGTTGGGTGTACAGAGCATTAGAGTGGGAAGGTACAGTGTGGTTTCAGAAGTGGTAGAGGATGTGTGGATCCTGTCTTTGCTTTGACGAATGTGTGTGAAGAATACTTAGAATAACAAATGGAAGATCTTCAGAACGTAGGGTATAGAAGGGAAACCTGCAAGAAGCAGAGAAAAGTTCTTTTTCTATCAAGGGTGTTGGCCATTAGTACGAGTAGGAGGAGAGAGAGGAGTGAATGGTTGCGAGTGACGATTAGTCTGCGTCAGGGGTATGTTGATGTGGCCATGGCTGTTTAATTTGTTTATGGTGAGGGAGGCAAATGAAAGTGTCTACGAGAGAGGGGAGAGTTTCCAGTCTGTATAGGGAATGAGAGAGCCTGGGAAGAGAGTCGGTTGTTATTTGCCGATGACACAGTACTGGTGCCAGAATCAAGTGAGAAACTGCAGAAGTTGTTGAGCGAGTTTGGAATAGCGTGTGAAAGAGGGATGTTGACAGTAATAGTGCATAAAAGCAAGGTCATTAGGTTTAGCAGGAATTAGGGATAGGTTAGGTGTGTGTGTAAATAATTAATCATCTGTAATTAACCTAAGACCTCTTCGTTAAAGCTCGTGCAGCCCAAGGCTGTACACAACTTGACAGGCTGTTCACCATTTTCTGACACCGTGATCCCCATGGCCCCAAATTACAGCCACAACTGCCACTTCAACCAACCCTGTATTCAAATCTCCCACCACTGACACGCGATCTCTTGCCTCAAAATTGCTGTCGCTTTCACTCAACTCCTCCAAAAAGACTCTTCTCTTTCTTGCTCTTTACATATATATATATCTATATATATATATATATATATATATATATATATATATATATATATATTTTTTTTTTTTTTTTTTTTTTTTTTTTACTTAACCGCTGTCTCCCGCATTAGCAAGGTAGCGCAAGGAAACAGACGAGGAATGGTCCAACCCACCCACATACACTTTCATATATATAAACGCCCACACACGCACATACACTTCGACGTATACATACATAAACATACACACATGTACATATCCATACCTGCTGCCTTCATCCATTACCATCGCCACTCCGCTATACAAAGCATCTCTATCCATCCTATATTATGTTTATATATATAATAAATACATACATATATATATATATATATACATACATATATATATATATATATATATATATATATATATATATACAGCTGATGACAGCAGTGGTCGAGAGAAAGCGCTGCTGCGTCATCAGGTGCAGACACACTCCACCCATCCTCTTTAGCTTGAACAGACAGCTGTGGCTGACAAAGCCTTAGACTAAATGATTAATTCACGATAAACCAGTTATTCCTATTTTTTCCAGACGCGATCCCCGTTCTTTGGGCAATGAGCTCTGGCAATACAGGATATTAAGAGATCCAAGGCAATACCATTAATGGATCAAGTGAACGTCTAAATGATATCATCTTGATTTGGGGGGTTGGGGTCATCGTTAACTTTTGGCAGAGGAAGAGGTAGACCGGTTAGCTCAGTCGACCTCGAAGGGTCGAGGTCGTCGTTCCGATCCCTCGGGAGCTGGGGGTCCTATCGTTATCTGGGAGAAAAAAGCTACCTTCATGTCTCCAGTGGTGAGGTCAGTGGACCAGTCTGACCATCAGCAACCAACTCTCATATCCGTAATATAGGCAGACTTGTTGTTGACGACCAACAGACATAACATTAAAGAGGAGTTCTGCTGGCCCGTTTGGAGACAAACTGTATCCCTTGCTCCATTTCCCATCACGTAACGACAATGGAACACATGATATGTCAAACACGAGCCTCCGTGGTATAGTGCTGTCTATTGCTGACCATAAGTCAGCACGGGCTAGCTTGGGATAGGGCCCGCATGGTTTCGAATCCTTGGTATGGCCTACACCCAACTTAAGTGTTCATCTTCTCTTCGGGGTTGGTCGATAAATGGATACCTGGCATAGGCCAAGGTGTGTGTGTGTGTATACGTACACTAGAGTAAGGATATGATACATATATGCAAAGTTAAGAGGGAGGGAGGGGGAGGCAACACGAATATAAACTCTCCCCCCGGTAACACTCGACCAGGGTTCAAAAATAGTAACCACATATACGAGAAAGACAAAAGCTTATCATTGACTGCCTGAAAAGCAAATATACCCCACGATACAAAAGGAAACATCTGATAATAGCGACAAAATATAAACTGATGATCTTCCCTTCAGACTAATGATAATAAAGAAGATTTAAGGCAACACACTGGTCCTGCTAAGTGATGGAGCCATTGACGGACCACGAATGTTTTTTGGGCTGGTGGTGCGACGAGTGACCATGTTACCTCATTCGGTTGCTCGTCTGAAACAGTCATTGTGTTATCCCTGTGCTGTTCCATCGTGGTGTGGAACTGGTGGACAACCAATACATATATCACTATGTTTTAAGTTTCATCTGAAGGTCAAGTCTTGTCTTTAATTTATCCCCTACTTTCGCGTCCCCTCCTTCAACTGGATGGGCATATAGATGCTATGCTATGCCATGCTCTGCCAACAAGGCGGTGTTTGCTGTCACGTCAGAGGAATCTCCACCTTTATGTCATTCTTTTTTCTTCTTATATATTCTTCCCCAAAGCAATAAAAATGCTCACAGATTCTATATTCATTGACTTTATATACAAGTATATAGGATATAATGTTGGGATTATATGGAGTCAGATCAAGAAGGGTTTGGAGACCTAAAGACTTTCTTCATGGCTCACTGGACGTTCAACCCAGCACACAACACCCACACTCTCTCCACTCAAGACGGCTCTCTCTCTCTCTCTCTCTCTCTCTCTCTCTCTCTCTCTCTCTCTCTCTCTCTCTCTCTAACCTGTCTTGTCACGGTTCAGAGACTCCATCACATTTCAACCCCTGATGGATGACCACCCTCACCCTTCGAGACTACGACCGAATGCACTACCTTTCGCGAGAGTAGCAGCAACTTTGGCCCAGCCTGGAGCGATCTGCCTTGCATTAATCAGTCTACCCTGTAAGCTGGCTGCTACCTGGCATATCGGGATGTGGCAATGCTTCAGAACTCCCGCGACCTTCCCTTCGTCACCCTGTTTGTGACATGGTACTTTTGTTAATGAATCTATATTATGGTCAAACGGGTTCTATATATGCTTTTCTTCCATTAAGCACAAGTTAGTGGAACAGTTACTAATTGTAATAAAAGAGTGTATACTTTGGGTTCTTCTACGTCAGAAAGAAAGAGTTGGTGATTCGCATGTATTGTCAGTGATTCTGTTAGGCCAAGATAGAGAATTCAATCACCTAGGCTCGTAATCATTTTAACTGAGGGTGGGTTCAAGAGCTCTTCTTGATATTTTGTTGCTCACTGAAAGGGAAAACTAATCATGGTGTCCTCTAATACGCCAAAATAGTTTGGCCGACTCTCCTGAAGCATTTAGTCTAAATTAATTGCACGTGACTATATACATATGATAGATGGATAGGTAGATAGATAAATGAATAGAGAGATACAGTGTGTATGTGTGTGTGTGTGTGTGTGTGTGTGTGTGTGTGTGTAATTCTAAAAGGGACTTTGATCATGTGATCCATTTGTTGTCAAAATGAATACTTGAATCTGTTATACGGTAACCCTACAACGGAGGTATAGATAACCGAGAAAGTGCTGACATAATGCATTTCAGGTGTTTGGTTATCAGTTACTTCTCTGAGCGCTGGTAGATCGAGGCAACCTTTTGATAAGCGTGACCTTTTCATCCATTGTGATATCGTATAATCTAACTGTCCATCTTGTCTATCTACCCGTGTCCCTAAGACTTGGCCAGAACTGAAAATAAGAGAAAGAAATTTGTCTTGTATCGCGACGTAAAGCAGGTGTGAGAACCACCCGGGGAACGATTCGTGGTCATTGTGTGCACAAAGGAGGTGTATGGAGCACAGCAGGAACAACACTATGTGTGCGGTTGCTCTTTCTTATTACTCTTAGTATGATACGAGAAGAGAGTTATATCCTGTGTGTGTGTGTGTGTGTGTGTGTGTGTGTGTGTCTTGGAAGGAGGGTCTGCTACGAGCTACAGTCAAGGTTGGGCGTTTTGATCAGTTGCCAAAGCGAGCGAGTGTGGAAAAGGAAGGAAGGAATAACCCCCCTCGACTATTGTGGCACTCTAACATCAGACAAATATATGTCACAAAAGCAGCATTTTTTTTCTTTTTCTTGTATGTTCAACTAATCCTCTCTCGTCCACCTCCTCTCTTTTATTTGTCCCATTTCTTCTTCCGCATGTAACACTCACTCCAGCGACGGTAAGAGCCGAAGCAGGTTGCTACCTGGCCAGCGGGACATGGGAAAAACCCCCTAAACCAGTTATCAGGGAGTTCACTGGTCTTCCCTATTACCCAGACGAGGGTTGCGCACGTCCAGACATACATAATGATGCCCCTGGACTTAGCGAACAGCTATTCGCCATTTCCCGCGTTAGCAAGGTAGCGTTAAGAACAGAGGACTGAGCCTTTGAGGGAATATCCTCACTTGGCCCCCTTCTCTGTTCCTTCTTTCGGAAAATTAAAAACGAGAGCACGGCAGATACATTCCCAGATTCGTATGACGAAGAGATGAATCCAGACTGGTTTATCCAGTTTGTAGCATCTTCCCGTATTCTCTTCCCACTTTGCTCCCGAATATATATTTTCTATATATAGTGACCGACACAGCGCTGGAAATAAATGCCTAGTAAAGTGACCATCTCGGGATGAAATGAATGATGTAAGGGAAGAGGAAACCGTGTGAAATACTAGGCTTTCCGCAGATGTTTGTATACCGGACTCTCAGAGGGGAAAGTCATAGGAAAGTAGGGAAGACGAAATGAAGACGAGGGTTTCACACACTGGTTACTCGAGGGATGGAGGAGCCATTGTATCGAGTGGCCGATCAACTTACCAAAGGGATGGGAAAGCATCAAAACCCATTTGTTAACGTATTAACAGAATCTACTTGGACGAAACTGTTAATGTAAGCAATGTAAGCATTAAGTATAGAGCGTAATACGAGACTTTGGTCCCTTGACATACGCAGCATACCACGGCCCCTATAGTTGACCTTGGAGACCCAGGTAGATATGCCTAGATATGGGTGGTTGTGATAGCTGAACTCACCGGCTACCTCGGTTGAAGGCCAGACGTGTATGGTGATGATGATGAACCACAGAACATGACGGTCACGCGTATCAACGAACTCAAGTGGGTGAGTCACAACCATACGAGTAATGCTATTCCTCTAATTAAGATTGGAATGTATTACGTTCAGTGTAACACTAATACACACACCTATACGTATATATATATATATATATATATATATATATATATATATATATATATATATATACCCGATCACGTCACATTTACAGTCCTCTGTACTCTTCACCTAGGACCCGTGCCTCGCATCCCACACAGCACCATAGGGATTACTATACTATCAAGACATACCCGTCTTTGCCCCTACGTGCCCAGAATCTTAACACCCTCCGTATACCCAACGTATGGCTTACTCCAGCTCCCATGGTTTACATGCACCGTTATATCCACTACCCGGTATCTCAAACCCTTTACTAACTCCAAGCTCTCTCTCTCTCTCTCTCTTTCTCTCTCTTTAAAAATAATAATCTTGCTTTTGTCCACACCTGCTTTCCACAGAGAGGAAGGAAGGATAACCTAGAGGTACAAAAGTCGGAAGTGTGATACTGAGGAAGAGGTGGAAGGATGGAGTGAAAGAAAATGGAAATGTTCTGGGCCTGAATATGCAAGAGGGTGCGAGGCGTCCATGGGTTAGAGAGAATTGAAGCGTTGAGGTATGCAGGAGGGGGTGATGAGATAACGTGATATCACTAAGTTGAACCAGGACATACAAAGCGATCAAGGGAAAGTGCGTAAGGGTCAGCGAAGCTTGGTTGTGGATAGGGAGCCTTGGTTACTGTTTATTTCATTTGACAGCGAGAGCGTGCGTAAGTGTGAGCGAATGAGACTGTTCTTCGCTGGTTTAAATGGTAGCTCCAGGAACTCCCATTGACCAAAAGGCAACCTAGTTTTATCACATACAACACACATGGCATTCATTCCCTATGCCCAGAACATCAGCACAAAAGCAAAACACAAACTATATACCCTTTGAGCACTAGCTGGTGCCATGTTTGGACAAAAAAATGCATACCGTAGTATCCTTTACGAAGAATTCATCCGCTCCACCCTAAACTACGTCTCACTTGCCTGGTCGTCCACTCTCTCTAAAGCAACTACAAGAAAGCTGCAAACCACACGAAATATAGCGTTCAAAGTAAACGCCAGCTGCCTTGTAGCCATAAAAACACAGCACTTATACAACGAAGGAAAGATCCTCCCAGTTTGAACCCGCCTGAACATGCTCGTCACTCATCCCTTTGCAACAGTGCTAGACCCCTTCCCCGCAGAGCCAATCCATAACAAACCACTAACCCTATACAATTAGGCAGCCTTTACCGAGATTCCCCCACTCTTTAACAAGCACAACACACTATCAAAGTCCACCCCAACAGATATACACCCATCTGAAACTACACTCCCCAGACATATACGGGACAAACTTTACCACCTACGCTCGTGATATCACCCATACCAACAACACTACAAACACCAACGTTATGTATCACAACACCCTTCATGACCACGATGCAGTCATGACATCAAAGACAGAACACTTACTGCTCAAATTGCCCTGCATTCTCCTTACACAACAAAACTGCACATCAAGACCTCTGGTTCCAGCCAGTGGACTTGGCCGGCTTCCCAGTTGTATAGAAACTCCCTAAAGGTAGAAGGAACCCCAGGGGTATATAATTCATATATATATATATATATATATATATATATATATATATATGTGAATAAGAGCAAGGTTATTAGGTACAGTAGGGTTGAGGGTCAAGTCAATTGGGAGGTGAGTTTGAATGGAGAAAAACTGGAGGAAGTGAAGTGTTTTAGATATCTGGGAGTGGATCTGTCAGCGGATGGAACCATGGAAGCGGAAGTGGATCATAGGGTGGGGGAGGGGGCGAAAATTTTGGGAGCCTTGAAAAATGTGTGGAAGTCGAGAACATTATCTCGGAAAGCAAAAATGGGTATGTTTGAAGGAATAGTGGTTCCAACAATGTTGTATGGTTGCGAGGCGTGGGCTATGGATAGAGTTGTGCGCAGGAGGATGGATGTGCTGGAAATGAGATGTTTGAGGACAATGTGTGGTGTGAGGTGGTTTGATCGAGTAAGTAACGTAAGGGTAAGAGAGATGTGTGGAAATAAAAAGAGCGTGGTTGAGAGAGCAGAAGAGGGTGTTTTGAAATGGTTTGGGCACATGGAGAGAATGAGTGAGGAAAGATTGACCAAGAGGATATATGTGTCGGAGGTGGAGGGAACGAGGAGAAGAGGGAGACCAAATTGGAGGTGGAAAGATGGAGTGAAGAGGATTTTGTGTGATCGGGGCCTGAACATGCAGGAGGGTGAAAGGAGGGCAAGGAATAGAGTGAATTGGAGCGATGTGGTATACAGGGGTTGACGTGCTGTCAGTGGATTGAATCAAGGCATGTGAAGCGTCTGGGGTAAACCATGGAAAGCTGTGTAGGTATGTATATTTGCGTGTGTGGACGTGTGTATGTACGTGTGTATGGGGGTTGGGCCATTTCTTTCGTCTGTTTCCTCGCGCTACCTCGCAAACGCGGGAGACAGCGACAAAGTATAAAAAAAAAAAAAAAAAAAAAAATATATATATATATATATATATATATATACACACACACACACACAAATGGGTTTACGATCTGTTATATGACATCACTCATACTGTGTTCATTTTGCATAATCGTCTCTTTCCAAGAGGTGAACTGTATTTCAAAAACAGACCGACTAACAAGTCTGAATTTTGTTCTTTATAGTCTCGTATCAAATGATATCTTACTCAGAGGACAAGCATATGAATGACCTGTTGCACTAACCTAAGCTTTGACAAAAATCTAACCCACTTATCTATAATAGTCGTTTCCCCCCCCCCCCCCCCCCCCCCTCTACTGATAAGGGTACACAGTCCAGAAGTCAGCCAAGGGCAATGACAACGAGAGACCTGAGCAACGCGTTGACCCACATGCTAAGAAAGAGCCTCGGCGACTGCGACACGGGAGGTGGAGGCGACCTGCCTGGCAATGAAGGGAAGCCCCGAGGTAGAGTGGACCTGTTATTACCAGTCGAGTACCGGCAGCAGCAACCACGACCAGTGGAATAAAAAAAAGATGGTGAAGTATGATGTACATATTTTCTCGCTTGTACAATAGATAAAGACTACGTCTCAATGCATTGACACAAAATTACAAGCATAATACACCAGCTTGTCCTTTGTGTTTTATATTTGGGCTTACACAGGTACCACTGCAAATTCAATGCTTCTCTTAACAGCTTAAGAATATGAAACTCCTCCAACACTCTATTGCCTTGCGAGCTTCCCATATTACAACTTAACACCTCTGTGGCTTTCACCATCGCTGACCTCAACAAAGCCTTCGACCATGACCTTACGAGAGTTTTCGAACTTTTGACCTAATCATCCAACAGGCAATCATCATTAAAGCTGTTGTCCACAACTTGACGACTTCCTCAGTAAGTGTCGTCAAGCAGTACGCGCGCTTCCTAAGGGGACAACCTACCACTTGAAGCTCTTCATCTGAGGTGTCTCATTCTTCGCAGACTAAAGTCACTTTTGACTCCCTGCGCCTGAACTCTAAGACCTTCCATTCGACTCTCAAACTTCCTCAAGTCACCCAGGACTCCCCCGCCTTTCCTTCTTCCTCCCTATCTACAATAAAATAGGACCTACTATTGGAAAAAATGTAAAGCAGAGGATATCTATAATCATTATCCTCGGTCTTCCAATGAAGCATGCGCTAAACACAATAATCCTTCCAACTCCTCCTAACCACCTGTCTCAACCAGCGGTTCGGAAAGATCATATACCATCATCGTCATCATTACCTCCTGCCACCGGAGATCCCTATTCCTAAAGTAGTAGTTCGGCGCCGACAGCCACGTGGAGCTCATTTGAGCTCCTCCAGACCGCTACAAGAACAGTCTTAACAACCCAGTGTTTGCGGAAAGACTCCGTGTGACACACCCTCCAATTCTTGTAGCCGTATTGTCTTTGTGTGTGCATTTTCTGTTCATATTTTCAGCCTTCTGTCAGCGTCAGTCAAGAAAACAATAGAGGTAGTAGTAATGATAAATAATGATAGTAATGATAATGGAGATAGTATCCTTTATAATGATTATGGATAGATATGAAAATCATTAGCAGTGCTTATCAATTACCAGTGGTATAAGAGCACAAAAACTAAAGAACTCCGTACACATACACACACACACACACGTTAAAGAACTACATCCGTACACAAATGCAATCTGTCTCACGCTCGTAAAGACCTGCCTGACATGATCTTTAGACCACATACAACTTAAGACGGCTCGCTGTTTGATCTCATACGGCTGAACGCCAAGCATAAATCGTGGAGAAATCCTATTAACAATGCGACGCTTGCTGACTGACTGTCCTCTTATGCAACGTACCCAGAGCAACGTCTGATGCGTTGAAGACTGATTCTCAGAGGCTACCCAGCACTTTGGTCTAACCATCGGCCTTTGGTCGAACAAATGTCCTCTTCCAGACTTGTCCATTATGTATTCGGTACACCAGCCCACTTTATCCACATCAATGGAAACCTGCTCATCCACGGAGAGGAGTTCAAGTAGTCTGGCAGCACAGTCTCCAGTGGCTGGTTTAGGCGATTGTAGCGGGGATTCTCAAAAGCCACGGGCCAGGTTCGGGGTCAGACTATATATGTTTGAACTCTGTGTGTACCCTCCCGGTAACATCTCGCCTACCGCCAAGCCAAAGATATATATGACACTGATCCCGTCACCCCTCCTTCACGGCGAGACATGAAATCCTTATTGACGATATACCGAACAAATGGAGTAGTTCCACATGCGTTCATTTAAATCACTGATGGCCATCCTTTTGGAAAAACAAGGTTACGAAAACCCAAGTCTTCGCTGAGGTCAACACCGCCAGCACAACACTAAAATGATGATCAGATTTCAGACCAGGTGGGTAGGCCATGTGATCAGAGAGAGGCTGATTCTCGTCTCCAAGAGAGCCATGCGTTGGGGTGAACCACAAGAGAAACACATGCCGGGAGGGAGAGAGGGAAGTACAAGGGCAGTGTGATGGAAGATTTTCTTCAGTGGTGCGACAGAAATGATCTCCGTTCGTTATCTTGTCGGCCCACAGTGATTTTCTTCAGTGGTGCGACAGAAATGATCTCCGTTCGTTATCTTGTCGGCCCACAGTGATTTTCTTCAGTGGTGCGACAGAAATGATCTCCGTTCGTTATCTTGTCGGCCCACAGTGAGAGCATGAATTCTGGTGTAGTTAATCATCTGTAGATCTTTCTGAAGACAGTTGGAATATGCAGCGATGAGGACTTAAAAAAAAGAATAGCTTTTTCTTCAAAGCGTTCGAAAAGTTAACCTGAAGGATCGTTAATAAAATTCAGGAAGAAAGTAGATAGGATAATGCAAAGGCGCAGAGGGAATGTCGAGAGTATCACAATGGAAAACAAGAGGTATACAACACACTCCAATTCAAGGAAAGGCTCACATATGGTTAGGTACAGAAGACAGGGATGAACGGCTCAACATCTTCAAGTATGAAGGAAGGTGTTGTACTGAAATCAAGGAAAGGGGAAAAGTACCAACAAAGGCGGCGTGGTATACGGTATACCACGTCCTGGATGATTATCCACGTACACCATAGGAAAACAGGTGGAGGTATGACTCCAAGGATCAGTGAATATAAAGCTGACATACATCATCATAGGACATCAAGTGTGTCCCTTGTCCATATAGACAAATATGGACACCTAACAACGTGGCAGGGAGGTACTGTGATGCATAAAAGACTGAGAAAGCAGGTGAAGAAAGGCTTAGAAGCTGCTCACATATGCTGCAGTATATGCGAGCTTCGACAAAAATGACGGTCACAATGTAAGGGAACGCAGGAGGGGACCGTGGAAGACGGCCAGCCGAGAAAAAGGACAGCGGAGCGGCGTCCGGCGAAGCAGGATGAACGTGAGGCGATAATATGGAATTGCATTATTGCATTTTACTCCCTCTCTCTGGAGAAATCTTCTGTAAAAGCCGAAACGTTACTAAAACAAAATCCAAAAGCTCTCACTTGTATCTAATCACCATCGCAATTCACAGGACATCCTGAATTAGTTACACACACACACACACACACACACACACACACTGTGTGCACGCGCGCGTTACTGCCTTAGTCATGTGGCTGTCTTAACTCGCAAGAGTCTTCCTAAACAGCCCAGCCAGCAGGAGATATCCATTGCCATCTCGTTCTCACACGCTGTTAGTTGCAGCGAGTACACTCGCCCTTACCCAAGAATCTTGGCTGCAACTACGTGCCTTTGGGCAACCGTGTTCATCTGTAAGGATGAAAGTTTGGAAGTCCTGATTGGTCTGTTTAATCACGAGAAGGTAATCCACAAATACGCTAATGGCTGATTCGTGATCCTTGGCGGGAAGACCTTGAATGCAATCAGTTATTTGGTCGAGAGATAATCGTTTTAATCAGCGAGCGATAACGAAGGGATGGACTTTGTGCGAGCCTAAAGCCATTATCAGCTGTTGCCAACGGGTGATCCATACACTGCCCGAGTGATTGTGGGGATTCATGGGAACGACAGGTGTTGCTGCCGCCGTAAATCCCTCCATCCCTTTTCCAAACATGGCTTCCCGAGGGATGTGGCGGCGTCCCATTGCAAACATTTTATGTTACTATGATACGTCTTTTTTTTTTCTTTTTAAAGTGTTTGCATTCACAGTTTGATCACATACCTTACTTCATTCATATGCAGGCGCGCGCGCGTGTGTGTGTGTGTTTACCTATTCTGTAATTACTTTAATCATAGGGATGAAAGTATAAGCTGATGATGCCTTATACCAGAGGTAAGGTATTACTTACCTCTATGCCTCTTAATGGTGCCTCCAGTTTCATTTTGATTTTTAGTTCTATACTAATAAATCTTGCCAAAATAATGCACCTTTAGGCAAACGCTTTGTGCCAAAATAAGGCACCTTTAAGAAAACGCTTTGTACCAAAACAGTGACGTGATTAAACAAAAACATCCAATGGCAATACTCTTTTTTGCTCCTCGAAACGAATCTCGAGTACCTCTTGATGAGGCTTCACGTACCCTCTGACGAAGCTTCACCTACCCCACTGCGGGGCCATGAACCCAAGGTTAGGAACCACTATCTCGTACCCTGCAACTACATTTTTTTTTTTTTCGTTACCTTACGTCCAATGTTCTTCCAACTTAGACATACGTAAAGCTTAAGTTTTTGCTTGGGAAGAGGTAGGATCGCTCATACATATTATGGAACTAGTCCTTGCGAACACAGGCCGTCATCTTCTGAAAGACGAAAGTGTATATTATTTCATGCATTCTACCTCCGTCCTTAAAGATACCTCATGACTTGGTAGATAAATCAACAGATCTGGTCGAGATGATGTTATAGTTTCGATTCTTATAAGATCTTTCTACCTACGCTAGGACAAACATATAAGATGGTAATATAGGTGTTATGATTTGAAAATGAAATATATATTCTTTCGTTCTTCAGTTACTGATGGATTATCGTTAGAAGCTTATGTGTCCTTCCCAGTGAGGCTGGGTACCCATCCCTGGTTTGATTAAGTACGCTGTATCAGCTAATTGATGACCCTGACCCTAGCTTGATACGGGCCTCTCTCTCTCTCTCTCTCTCTCTCTCTCTCTCTCTCTCTCTCTCTCTCTCTCTCTCTCTCTCTCTCTCTCTCTCCCCTCTAGGCGTAGGTGTTGCGACTTTTGGTTCACGTAGATACGTGCTTAACTGGAAATATCCTTGGGATCAAATGGACGCATGTGGGTGCGTCCACTCGAATGTAAGTGTAGAAAAAAATCAATTCATTGGTCTCTTCGAATGTACAAAGCAAGGATACGAAATTAGATGAGTCACAGTCTGGACTCAATAGATCTTTTAATCCAAGGTAATATTTGGTAGTTTGATACAATGATTGACTTTTCTTCGAAAGATTCTTTGTACGTCTATTAGCTACCAAACACGTCGTATGAAATCCTTCAAACTACCACACATGTCTTACGTAGACAGTCAGATTACAAAGCCTACTTGTATACATCTTTAGACAAATAGAAGCATCGCATGTAAGGTTCCAAACCTCAAAGTGCATATTATTACTGGTTCCAAACCAGCAAATGCTACGTATCTATTTTCCCTCATTACCAAGCGCATCTGTTCATGTCAACCGACCAGACGCGTCTTTTAAGCATACACTTGTTTAAGGACCCTGTGCAAGATACTCTCGTCAAATTCTTAAAATTTGACTCAACAAAATTCATGTAGGTCACCGAGTGCATTTCAAATGTTTATTCATGTAACAAATACTTTACTCACCAGATGATGGTTGACTGATTAGTTGGTTAGTGACGACTTAAAACTAATACTTTTATCACTAGGTGATGGTTGACTGGTTAGTGACGACTTAAACCTAACGGCCACCAAGGTCATTGAGGACTTCAGTGTAATTTTACAACCACCAAGCGATATAAAACTTGACTTCTTTCTTCAGATGTTCAGCATAATTCTAAAACCATACATACGCTCGCTACATATACATAGCCCTTGCAGCAAATTCTAGGGTGTCACTTCCATCATATATACGAAAGGAACATCTGCTCAGCAAGCATGGGTCGCTATTTGATAAAGATAACATCTTTCTGCTAGCATTTGGCAGATAATCGGTGAATCATGTGCTACGAATCGATCATTTATATACATATAAGATCCAAGACCTTTTATAGAATTAATGGCAGAGTGACTTTTGAATTAAGTATAGTTACAAGGAAAGTCTTATTCTGAGTTGCTTGCAAGCAGTTTTCTTAGGAGGATAATACTCCTGAATGATATCTAATATCCTAAAGGCCTCTAGGTCACTGGGTTCTTTCGAAATGACCGTTGCGACTTTGAAAGCTAAGATACTGTGAATACGCTCTTGCTTCCTTTAACTATTACTACGGTTAAGAAGAGTATTCAAATTTTGTGTAATAGTCACCCTATTACACAAATTTCTGCATTAGGAAATCTCTAGAAAATTGATCTATAAGACACAAGACATCTGACCTTTTTCTATTCTTGGCGAACATACTCATTGTGAGGACCGTGGCAATATTAATCTACATAAAAGTGGATACAAGAATTCTGATATATGTAGAAAATTTACATCATTGAAGACTTCCTAAGCTACTCGTTAAAAAGTTTGTCGTCTTATATATAACGATCTACAGAATGGTAAAGGTGAAAAAATCACGGTTCTAGTACTACAGTTGAGAGTCAGATGTGATTAATGGTTCAGCTCGATTCAAAACTCTTAGTTTACCAGACAATATTTGGTTCTCTCTCCAGTCATGTAAGAAAACGAGTATCCTTGGCACAATTTAGGACAGACTTACAAAATTTTATAGTTTTTTTTTTTTTTTTCGGTCTCCTGTTATAAGCGTGTTTATTTTGACGAAATACATATAAAGTAAACATTCTAATAATTGAACGATGATAGCACAAGATATCTTAAGGTTTTTCAAAGATAGTCCCGTTATACATTCAAAATAACTGATGGCCTAAGAATGAAATACAATTGTCAATGATCATATAATGTGGCGAGACTGTATATGTTCTTAAGAATATCCTTAACACCTGAAGAAGGTGTTGAAGGTTTCTAAGGTTTTCTCGGTTGGCATATGTAGTTTGAAATTAACTGGCAATTGACAGACCTAAAGCCCAAACCAACCAACCAGTAAATCAATCTGCTTAACTGGAATTACTAAGAGATTAATCCCGACAAGATCAGCGTCATTAATAAACATCAGAAGACTATTGGATCCCGGATCAAGGGCGATTTACCCGGTTAAATTTATTCACATCTGCCAGAGTCGTATATATGGAGTTTACTCCAGTAGGAATCGATCACTCAAGGGCCACAGTTGCTAAAAGAAGAGATGAATGCGTTCTATTGTCTTTTTTTTCACTGGCGGCAATATCTTGACACTAACGACCTTAATGACCCTGATAGTCGATCATTCTTGACCCCCAGAAACCAACCAGGATCGTTACGAGAACCTCATCTCTCATCCAATCAAAATCTCCCCTCGTATAGGAGCATCAGTAACCAAGACTTCTACTGTCTGATGACCAAACTTCTAGCTAGACTCCCACACCCTGGCTAGCATACACCATTCAATATGGTTAACATTAAAGAACATATATTACTCGTGTTTACTTGCGTGCTCGTAACCTCTTAGTCGAGCCAAAAGAGATAATTTTCCATTGCGACAGAAGGAGACGCCAGAGACACTATATAGACGAACTAATCAATGTTCGTTAGCAAAGCCACAAAGATTAAAATTCGATTAGAATTTTCCTCTTTCAAGCTGCTTGTAAACAATCTACCAGTTACCCATACTTTCTGACACTATCCAAGTACAATACAATGAGTGCTTCAGACTCTGAAAGAAAATGATGCGTATGGCTTACCCTTCTTGAAGGCTAGGCATTTACCTCTGAGGAAGAACTCAAAGGTGGGAAGTGCTAATATGGGCATTTTTTCGTAACTTACATTTACGTTTATATGTATTAGAAGACGTATATACTGGAACTAACAAGCTGCCCATTACAGAAATTCATCCTAAGAATTTATCTCTGGCATTACAGAGGCTCTCATTATTATCTTTGATTCTGTACTTTGTTTTGGTGTTTTGAATATCAATTTTCTGTGCAAGTCTGCAGATTATAAGTGGAAGAACTGGAAGCGATTCACTTATTCGAAGCTACTTTAAGGGTTCACGAGTTTCTGATCAGATCTCCCTTGACTGTCACTTATCTTGCTTCCTCACATTATTCTTTCCCAATCAAGTGCCTTAGTTTAGAGACTAATTTTGAGACTAGACTTCGCACCAACTTCAGTCCATCGATATATCCTGAGGAGACCAGATTTGCACCGGGCACAGAGTCTCGAGTACGCTAGAGAAGAGCTACACATGATGACGAGCACTTATACCACTGGTCGTATGAGCTATGGCCTGGCCTGATTAGCCACAGTTGACAACGGTTAAAAGTCAGAGAAAAAACCTTTTTTTTTATCTAGATATGAAAAACTTTGCATTTTTCTTTAACTCTGTTCTTTACTCACCCCTCTCCTGCCAAACCACATACTGTCCATCATACAAACCACAGACTGTCCATCATACAAACCACAAACTGTCCATCATACAAACCACAAACTGTCCATCATACAAACCACAAACTGTCCATCATACAAACCACATACTGTCCATCATACAAACCACAAACTGTCCATCATACAAACCACATACTGTCCATCATACAAACCACATACTGTCCATCATACAAACCACAAACTGTCCATCATACAAACCACAAAATGTCCATCATACAAACCACAAAATGTCCATCATACAGTCACAGAAATGCCTCGCCTTCGTAAAGAACGACAAAAATGAAATTCTAGAATTCTAAGTTAGTTTTTCTAAATCTTCTTACTACAGCAACCCGCCTTTGCTGTAACCTAGCAATGGATTAGGTCCTAAAGTGATGGTGCATCTTTGAAAAGCTTAAGGTAAGTACGATATAGAGAAAGGGAGGATTTCCAGCCATTCGCTCCCGTCCCTCTTAGTTACCTTCTACGAAACGCAGGGATATATATATATATATATATATATATATATATATATCTAGATACCAGTACAAGGATCTAATGCAAAAAACAGACATTCACTTTGACACATGTATGTCCCCTCCTCGTCAGACTCTCCATGTGAAGTGTACATCATACAAACCACAAACTGTCCTTCACATACTAGAACACTAAGAAGATTTACTTCTACTATCTTCCGTATGACACACTATAACGCAATATGATGCCTCTGTTACACACCGAGATACAGCGATTCAACCTTTCCTTCCGTTCACTTGCGTTTCTACACTTCCCGGATGTTCCATAAGGCAAGAGGGCTGTGCAGGACTGCGCTCGGATACCAGTGTAGTAATTAAGGTTCAGTTAGAAGTGCGATACCTCAGGTTTTCACCTTTCCCTTGAGGGCATCTATGATGGGGGATATAACGCTGAACCAAAAGGAACGAGGTTGATTTATCTCTAGCGCTGGGGCAAACTCCAGACGAGTTTTTAGTAACTATACACACATATATATATATATATATATATATATATATATATATATATATATATATATATATATATATAGTCATTCGAGTTACAAGGTATAAGCTCTGTAATTCGAACACTCGCCTTAGTTTCCCTTGCCTTTATACAGTGACACTATACATGCTTTCCCTCAATCCTGAGGCACCTCATCATGATCCACACACAGTATATATATATATATATATATATATATATATATATATATATATATATATATATATATATATATATATATATATAAACTACAAACTGATCAAGATATAACTATGAATAATGATTAGGTAGAGACATGTTTTTTACCACTCACGTTTTGGCTCCCCAGAAGAAAGCTTTGTTGCTCTAGAATATCAGAATTCAGTGATAAGACTGAAGTTGCCAGGCATTTTATCTGATATACTGCCACAATCGTTCCGTGCCCAGTCAGTGTTTAATGACCTCCCTCTGCCAAAGAAATTGCTTGCGTGTGACGTTTGTATGACACTGGGTAGCGACTCTTGTTAAACTCCTCAGCGTGACGGTATGACACTCGATCATGACTTATGAAATAGTTTGGTATGACGGAATTGGCATTTGGCCAGACTTTTGAAAGGTTGGATGAAAATGCCAGACCAATCTTGCCCAAGGGTCTTGCCTTCGTACTCAAAGGGGGTTGTAAGGAGCGAGTTCACGCACGAAAGAGCATTTGGCTTGCTCGATCCGTCCTTTGACGAGAGAAAACCTGTGAAATTCTATGACCTCCTAGTGGTCAACGGAGTTAGTTACTCGTGATGACCCGAAAGCTGAGGTTGTGGCCAAGTGAGTGTCTTGGCGTCCGGTGGATACAACGGCATGACACACCCTGCGAACCCTTAGTGGTACGAGACTGGTGACAAAGCGATGTAGTTGATTACCGCAACGCGATCGTACGTACATCATCGCTGCTCGGGGACAGAGTTTCGGATTAAGATATATTCGAGAATTTAAACTATTTGCTATTTATGGGGATTGATTCCTGTATTATGGCATGGGTTACCCTTCGTTGTAAAACGACTAACGAATACGAAACGAGTCGTTAGCTAGATTTCTTTTTTTCGTGCGAACTAAGACAGCCCACCGAGGGAAAAGTAAGAGGTAGGTCGAGGAAATAAAGGGACAGAACAGTTACGTGATCAATGGTTTGTCTCGGTGTGCGTATATTGTGACTTTCCTTCCTCATTTTCCTTTCTTATGCGAAATGAAAAAATGTTAAGGTGACGTGATTAAGTAGACATATCTTATTTTCTAGCCATTCAGCTTATAAGATTAAGAAATTCTCACTGACTTTAGTTGGAGATCAGTTGCGTGATCAATGGTTTGTCTCGGTGTGCGTATATTGTGACTTTACTTCCTCATTTTCCTTTCTTATACGAAATGAAAAAATGATAAGGTGACGTGATGAAGTAGACATATCTTATTTTCTAGCCGTTCAGCTTATAAGATTAAGAAATTCTGACTGACTTTAGTTGGAGATCCTGCTAATAGTCTGGGATTTCTAAGTGTCGATTATAGAAATGCTGGGAATCTTTCAGTACAGAGTTAAGTGTGTGTGTACGAGTTCGTACAAGAATTATTCAAAAAAGAAAACGACATTAACAGGTGCATTTTTCAATATACTGCTTTTAATCTTCATATTAAGGTTTATAGCACTAAGGAAAATCGGCAATACTATATCTTATTCTAAATGTTCACCGCACAATTCAGTAAGATAATTTATATCAATGACGTTCAAGAACTCGCATCACCCCATCTTTCATACCATGACAGTAGCAAAGGTAGAATATTGTGGTAAGCTACATACACAACGATATGTTTACACTGAACACACACACACACACACACACTGATCAACTGACCCAGAGTCATTATGTAACGAGCACGATACAGTTCTGTACTGATTACGAAGCGATAAAGATCACTGATAACTTCGTGAGTAGATTTGGATTTATACAGCCCATATGTGACATTTTCAATTGACAGTGCAATATAAAGTCTACAAAGTTAAACACTGTTCGAGCTACTTAAATGTGTTTGAACCGATACTTCGTAACACTCCCACTTAACCTTGAAAGCTGATTGCCTTGTGCTGCCGTATAGCGTGTTATTCATCTTACATCAAGCTTTCATCTTCACGGAGACATTATCAAAAATCTACAAAAAAAAACCCTCAAAACTTGGATATGAAATATAAAACGCAAACATGTAGATATGAAAAACTGAAAATCCCGTAGTACATAGTGCAAAAATTAAGGAGAAACACTTAGAGCAATACAAATTTACAATTTCATGACGGGTGGTATGAGTTATAACCTAAATACAAGATACGGTCACAGAAATATAGAAAAACTTAACAGATGAGGAAACAAAAGAACTATATGAAACGAAGTAGGAATATAGATCGCTCATCACCAAATATACTAATTTGGGCCAAGCGAGACCGTCATTATCAAAGTGTGGAGATGAGGTCGGGTTGGACTCGTCTGATTCTCTCTGACCTTCGTAACCCAGGAACCGGGTGGGTCAGTGACGCGTTCCCCCTGTCCAGGAATTGGCGGACTCGGTCGCTTGTGGAACACGTCACTGACACGAATTGGGTCGACTTGCTGTGAAAAGACTAACCAAGGGCATGTGAAACAGCTGGGGTAAACCATGGGAAAGTCTTTAGTGATACGTTGTGGATAGGAGGCTGTGGTCTCAATGCATTCAAATGACAGCTCGAGATTGGACGTAAGCAAATGCAGCCTTTCTTTGTCTGCTCTTGGCGTTGCCTCGCTAACTCGGGAAACGGCGATGAAGTATGAAATACACACACATATATATATATATATATATATATATATATATATATATATATATATATATATATATATATATTAGACATTGCGATGGCCAGCAGGCACCTTGGGTGGGAATGGGCTTATCTTTGTTGCTGGGGCCCTACTTTCGAGAGATGGACAAGAACTATTTCATGGATCCATTGAGTGTATCTTTAATCTTATACATTTCGCCCCTTTTAGAAATCTAAAACGCATTAGAATTCAGTACGACAGTCAGACGGCAAATCGAGCATACGATCTTCGTTACTCTATACAAAAGTTTGCAGTCGAGACTCGCTGCCATGCATCAGCCGGTATTACCTCAAGGCTTTGGCTGAGAACGTGGATGGGATGTACACAGACACCACCGAACCGTCTTCCAGAAACTTTTCCGAGCCTATGCATTGCAATGAGATGACCGCTCACTGAGAGAAGAAACTATGTCTTTAAGGTGTTTTCACAAACTGGTAAAAATATGTGCGTCTCAGTGTACATGGCTCTGTTTAGTTGTGTATGTACTTGTTAATGTATGACGAAGTGAATGATATACTTATTTAGTATGTAAATTGATACTTTTATGTATTTTCATATATATATATATATATATATATATATATATATATATATATATATATATAAACGATAATCTTGGAGAGAAGGGAGAGCATGCAGTCTGTGGGACAGAGTTTCAGGACCGAGATTTCACTACGTCAATCCTTTAGCATCACGTTCTAAAACTTTTATATAAGAAGAAACAAAAACGATTCTTCAGCGTTGGACAAAGTCATCCCTCTATCATACCATCGTCTCGAACTTTGACTACAGCATTGAATCAGCTTCAAGGATTAAAAAAAAAAAAAAAAACTCGTTCTCATGGCCTCAGTATTTTCAGGCAACAGTTTCGATAAATATCAAGGCTTCAGCAGTATAGGCAAAAGCCTCGACCAATCACCCCCTTTCCGCATTATGAATACAAGACTCGCACCATGCAACGTATGACGGACACTTCAATTCTCAGAGAGGCGAAAAGACAGCTATCATTCCTCCACAAGAACCATTGGCACCTCAGCATGACTGGCAGTTGGTGCAACATGGATAACGAGTCATATATCCCGCTTCGCCCTGTTTGTAAACATCCTTCTGACGCTGTTATATGAATAGACCAAAAAGACAAAAGGTCGACTGGACGTCAAACTGAACGAGTTGTACAGCCAGTGTTTCGTCCACTTTGTTTTTCTCTTTAGAACGGGATAGATTCGTAACTCGGGCTTGTAAAACCGTATGCGGACGTCATGGGATAGATTCGTGCCTTATCGATTTTTCTTTTTGTAGTATTGTAGCATTTCCCAATCATGGGATTGTTTTGGATTTTGAATATTGTGTTCAAAGTTCACTTTCGTTTAGGTTAAGCTGTTATAAACAGTGACACTGTGATCTGTCGTCTCTTCTGTGCAAGTGGTTAGTCTTCTGGTAGTACCCATTCCTGGGGAAGTATTTATAGAGTGACCTCCCCAAACAGAGGGGGGGGTAATCTGGTTGAATAGGTGGGGGATATGGTGGATGACTTGGCTGGGGTGGATGATTTGGCGTAGGACTTCAGGTGTGATTCACAGGCTATTATGGCGTGACTTGTTAGCTCCTTGGTTGGCGATTCGGAGCGTGTTTGGTCATCAAGATTCTCAGGTCACAATATCATTATGATCACCAGAGTCCTTCAGATAACTTAAGACCACAAGATACCCCAAGATCACAAGGGCCCACCGATCATCACGATTACTATGATCGATGAAGTAAGATCATAAACCTTGCGAGAATATCAGGATAAACATATCACCAAGTTAGATTAATTTAGCGGATCTACATGATAAGATCCAAGATAAGGTATGAAAGAAAAGAAAAAATATATCACCAAGTCCCTTATGATAACGAGTTTCACAACATCGCCAAAGTCGTTATCATAAACACGTTCGCAAACATCACCAAGTTGGCCGAGGCGACCGGGGTCATCGGAATCGCAGGATAACATAGCGGGCAAGTTCACTAAGCCTGGTCGACCACCAGGCTCACCAAAGCTAACACGAGCACTCGCCCGTAGTTTCCTAGTTGTACGCTGGGGGCGCGGAGGCGTAGTCTCTACTCGATCCCGGTTGGAAACTTCGAAGTGAACTTCTAGTCCACGTACTTGGACCCTAGACAGCTCTCTGTGGTTCATCCTCTTCCTGAACAGTTCATCAGTATTGGATCACCATCTATTTCCATTCATCTACCTCTGTGTATCATCCTCTCTCTCTCTCTCTCTCTCTCTCTCTCTACTTCACTTTTAAATCTGGTATCAATTGTTTTATGTTCCTGCTGAAAGGTTTATAGATACCTAACTAGACCCGTCAGGTGTCTTGTCATATTTCCCCCTTTCGTTTTCATCAGTTTCCTCCCTTCGTTCTGTCCGACTCGGGCATCAGCCCTTGGCAGACATGGCCATGACCCCTCATCGTTATGAAACAATGACAAAATGTACTACAAAATTTTGCTGTATACCTCACTTGCTACAAAGGTTTCTGTCAGCTGTTGACTTGTGCAATTGAAATGCTACGAAAAGTTTCCATCTCTGTGCTTTCTCTAGCCTTATTCTATATAGGCGATTGGATTCTACTCATCTTATTCTGTACTGGAAAGTGGAACGTGAAATTCATCACAATTCGATCACTATTTGATATTCCCAATCGAGAGTCATTTTCTTTATACATGTAATCCCTTATTCTAGGCCAATATGTTAATGAAAGTCTTTCCTTCATGCCTCTTCCCTCTTACATCTTCACTTTGTTTATCACTCATCCATTTCATTCTATTTGCTATCATATTCTAAGTCACCAGCCACCCTCTTCACGGTACTGCACGTTCCACTAACATTTCAATTTGCTCTCTCTCCTCCTCGTCTTTTCCCCTCCTCAGCATATTCCTCTCATCTTCCCGACACTATACTAGTCACCGTTTGATTGACTCGCATTTATCTGGTTTGCTCCACACATTCTCTAATGCATCGTTAACCTTCACCCTCCAGCAATATGTCGATTCCTCGACGCAAATGATCTGTTACACGCTGTGCCATTAATTGACGCACCATCTGTCTTTAACCTTTGTTAATGTTCAGTTTGTTGCTCCTTTGTGGGATTCCAATTATTTGTGATGTATGGGTTTGCAATCTGATCTCCTTATGTTCAGACTTTTGATAATCATTCACACAACACGTTTTCCTGCTGCCAATAACAGCTGCTGTAGTATCTCATTGACCCTAATTTCTAGTACAAACGACTTACTCTGGACAGGTACAGTTACTGTCTTTTGTATTTGAAGACTCTCAGACGGTCCGACATTGGGACCTTCTGTGGTCGTTTGAGGTTTCCTCTTATCATCAGGCTGTTTCTGATCTTCCACGGATCTCTAAACTTAGCGCTACTTCCTCTTCCACCTCATACGTATAAACTCCCCAAACGATCACTGCCAGGACTCTATTTCATTACTACCAACTACACATATTTCCAACTCCCATATATCATTTCTAACCCCACATATTACTATCAAATAACCTTTTTCTTTTGATAACCTGCCTCTTCTTTATCTCTTTCCTTTGCATGTTTATCAACTGATACTGTATAAAACCTTTCATTTTGGCCCTTTTGCACTTTCTAATTCTCCTATACAGCTCGCATCTTCCACAGTGCTCTCCCTCTCATCCCATACCACACCAGCTAAACATTCATCATATGTAAACCTCACCTTTCGATACACACACAGTTGCAGGTCTATTAGAACATGAAGTCACTCATCTTGTGGAGAAGACACAGACATTACTGCTTCAGCAAGTCCAGGATACAAGTAACAGGAGGAAGTATCATGCATGCATGACCCTAGAAGTTGTATTTCTTACAAGTCACATTTCATGATGGGGAAATTAAGGTGTCGAAACAGCACTGGATGCGACTGTTGGTTGGTTGGCTGATAAGTTGATAAATTGATCGATTGACTGGCATTTTGGTCTATCAGTTGCCGGGGTTACTTTCAGGCCAACAAAATTCAAGCTACATCTAACGATCGGAAAAAAATTATTTACCTTCTCCATTTGTAGATGATAATTCGTAGACCACATAAACCCTCACAGAGTATGTGGCCACTTGTGGATGCGAGGCAGAGGAGGGACCTAAACCAACATATGTAGAAATATCAAGTACCAGTCATCGCTATCGAAGTGGGTAATTCTATGATAGTCATCTACAAAGAAGAAAATACAGAAGATAGAGGAAATTGAGATGATCATGGAAATAAACACTGAACAGTAACGAAAACCATGTTTCCTTTTTTCTTTCTGCTCGGAGGCAATTGAACGAACTGCCAACACTGTCTGCTTGACTTCAGTCATAAACTTCTCTGATTGAATTCTATTATTCATGGCCTCATGAGCCTGGCTGTGAACATTTAGAAACTTTATAAGGGTGAACACAGTTGGATCAAAGCTCCAAGTGAAGATTCACATCAGTTCTAAGCTGAGGTTTAGAATTAAGAGGGTAATTGATACAAACCCGAAGCTAAGCCAAGCTGGGGATTACACAAGGTATCAAGCTAAGGGTAGGTGAATCATTTTGACTATATGGTTGTTATTAGATAAACTAGAATGGAGGAGGATGAAAGGGACCCTGCAGGCTTGAGAAAAATCAAACAGTGAATCATCTTGGACCATAACGAGACGACATTCGGTCAGCGATAGAGAAAACAGGACCAGAAACTACAACAAATGGATGGAGTTAAAAGATCTAAACAAAATCAAAGGTAATGAAACCTGAAGAGAAAACGAAGAAGATTTAGAGGAACAGAGAGATTGATGAAACCTGCTGCGAAAGGTATGAAGAGATTAAAGGAACAGAGATATGATCAAAGGCGAAGATTGAGAAATCCAAGAGTTACAGGACAACAGAAAGACGGTAACCAAAGGATTGACGAAGCACTCAAGACTCTAAAGGAAGGGTTACAGATAAAGGTCACAAGGTTTTGGTTGGATGTGTCACGTACCCAAGATTGATCAACCAACGGAAAATGTCTATAATACAGAGACGAGAGACTTCTGAAACCTAAGGACAGACAACAAGAGCTAATTCTAGAGTTGAGGAATTGAAAAGGAGGGTGTTGACTGGAGTAAACCAGCCGATACCTGAAGACATTGAAACTGACATGGTCATCGACAGTGATGTTATAGAGTAATAACAGAGACTGTTAGAATAGTCAAGGGAAATAAATTACTTTTTTCGAGTAATGGTTTGAAAAAGTGTGGAGTATTCATCATTTGTGCATGTAGACGAAAATGCTAATCCTTGATAATACCAAGCGTGTTGCACCAAAACTAAGAGAAAAGTTGAAGTAATTTGACGTGAATTTTCTTTTTTTTTCCGCCTGGATGAAAGCCATATTCCAGGAAAAGAGAAGAAAGTTTCAAAGGAAGTAACAGACTGAAAAAACTGCAAAAGGAAACAGACATGCTAAATGCAATCTCTAAGATAGGAGAATATAGAGAACTGGTCGATATATTTACGACATATGAAGACGACTCGAAACGATTACCCTTCAATGGGGAGTTTCGTCGCCAGGAAGTAGGTACATAAGCGGGCTCAGAAACTCGTTGAAAATGGGGAATTCAGCGGGTTATACTCGTCAGTGGTAGATAGATAGATAGATAGACCAAGGGATGAACGAGAGGTAAGTAGAAGAAATATATTCAGGTAGTATGAAGCAGGAGACATCAAAATGGTGTAGACAGCAGAGAAATAACATCAGTCATTCAAGGAGGTCGGAAGTTATATGCAAGGCAGACGAGACAAAATATATACGAACACTGATGGACTTCTATAGTGAATATAAAGTCCTGGTTTCCAGTACTCATCATATTGGGAGGGTCGTGGTCGAGATGGTAAAGGCATGTACAGAATATCACACTAAGGAGCTGTGTGGTTTTAGAAGTGGTAGTAAAGGATATGTTGATCAGGTGTTTGCTATAAATGACTACGGGGGAAGTGTTGGATATATAGTGGAAGTTGACGGCCAGAAGGGGGATGAAGTGATGGTTTGTGATAGGATGGGTTGGGTTAAGTGATGAGTGACCCTGGCTGAGGGTAGGGGTTAGAGTAACTAATGCTGTGATGGCTGGGGCCTAGATGGTTGATTACTGGCTTGTATTAGCCGAGATCATGGTAGATGATGGTTGGCACTATGTTGGCTGAGGTAAGAGGTGGTGTTTGCTGGCTTTGTGTTGGCTGGCTTTGTGTTGGCGAGGGGAAGGATACGTGATGGCTGGCTCTGTGTTGGCTAAGGCAAGGATAGGTAGATGGCTGGCTCAGTACTGACCGAGGCAAAAGTAAGTGATATCCGGTATTAGGTGAGGTAGGGACTGGAGAAATAGTCGCTTCGTGTATGAATCACGAAAGGTGAGAGAGAGAGAGAGAGAGAGAGAGAGAGAGAGAGAGAGAGAGAGAGAGAGAGAGAGAGAGAGAGAGAGAGAGAGAGATTGGAGGTCATGGCAGCAAGGGAAGGGTTGGGGTGATAATGAGTCGTGGACTGAGGGGACGGGGTGGTGGGGAGTGATAAAGAGGTGGGCGAGGGAGGGAGGGAGTGGGTGTCCATCACATTGGTCGGGGCTGAATCCAACATCAAACATAATCGGAAAGTTCACGTCGATCACAGCCTCTCAAACAAACGTTTCCGAAGCCTGATTTGCATTATAAGCTCCACTAATTGCGGTTAATGAAATTCTAGTTTTGGCCTCCAAAAAAAAAAAAAAGGGAATCTGCATAAATATTTGTACAACCAGAAATTTATTATTCCTATGTGCCCCCCGGTGCGCCACGTTGTCTTTAATCAATATATCTTTTTCTCTGGCCTCTTATGATCCAGTGACGATAGGCAACGAATGTTCTTATTCATATTGCTTTGGATTTTGAAAAGCAAGCATTAATCTCTTTCTTATCGTTCTTATCTTTCTTATCTATCAAGAAAAGCAACTGATCAGTGTACCACTGCTATATTTATAGGAAAAAAATACATTGCTCTTTTATATGGTCTTTCGTACGAATAAGCTGTTTTATCATCAAACAATGCCAGGGAAACATTGACAAAATTTTGTTTTTTTACAGTCTCGTACAAATAACCTGTTTGATTTTTCATAATCAAATAATACCTGGCTTAGTACACGACGAGATAATTAAATGTAAAACAATTGATAATCGTAATGTGATGAATGGATTTGCAAGATAATGGCTTTATCATTAAGGCTCCTTCTTGTTGTTAGGGCACCCTTGTTTGTTACAAGGGCGCCCTCGTTCTTAGCGCACCCTCGTCGTTTGGGGTCCTTTGGTCATTTGGGCCGCCTCGTCATCAGGGCCACCTGATCGTTAAGAGGCCTCCTCGCTCATTGGTGTTTCTTCGTCATGATCCCCCCCCCCCCCACCATGTCATTAGGGCCTTACTATTAAGGCTCGAATCTCTATTTGGACTTCAATAGGGACCCCCTAATAAACAAGGCACCCTCGTTATTAAGGTCCCTTCGATATTGCGATCTCTTCGTTATCCAGGTCCTACACAGTTAGGGGACCCTCGTAATTAAGGGTTCCATTGTCAGAGATCCTTCATCATTTAGAGTCCCCCCTCGTCATTAGGGCTCCCCCTTGTCGCTAGGATGTCATCACCCAGATCTCTCTTCATTGGACCCCTTTTCCATGAAGGGCTCCCTTATCATTATCCTTTTGTTATCAAGGCTCCTCCATAATCAAGGCCTCTTCTTATTAAGGTTATTATCGTCATCTAGGTCCTCTATCAGGGTCCCCTTATAACCAAGGCCCCCCTCATTAATCATGACTCGTTAATCATGCCTCCTCGTTCGAATTCTTTTTGCGTTGTTAGATCTCTGTAATTTCCCCAATCAGTATCAAGGCTTAGGGATAAAGTCTTCAGCTCTCTCGTTACTTAAGACTTATTCATTTTCAGGGTTCCCTCATTATCAAGGATCTTCGATATTTAAAGACCCCCTCCTCGTTAACAGTGTCCTTACGTTGTTAGCGAACCCTTATTCAATGATAGAATCATTACACAGAGGTTTACCAATACAAACTGTACCAACATACCATTACACATACAAGTTTACCAATACAAACACAGACCAGTATACCAACATACCATTACAAAGTTTATCAATACAAACAAAGACCAGTATACCAGCATACCATTACACATACATGTTTACCAATACAAACACAGACCAGTATACCAACATACCATTACATATAAGTTTACCAATACAAACAGTACCAACAGACCATTACACAAATAAGTTTACCAATACAAACACTGACCAGTATACCAACAAACCATTACACAAAGTTTACCAATACAAAACAGACCAGTATACCAACAGACCATTACACAAACAAGTTTACCAATACAAACACAGACCAGCATACCAACAGACCATTACACATACAAGTTGACCAATACAAACACAGACCAGTATACCAACAGACCACTACACAGTCAAGTTTACCACAGACCAGTGTATCAACAGAGCACCACCACGACAACAGTACAGAGAGATGTGCTCAGGAGCGTATCTCCAGTAAGCACACACACACACACACACATGTCAAGACCACCTAAGCTGGGAGGTGAAAGAGGAAATAAAGAGGTAACAAACCACCTCCTCCCCCCGAAGCTACAGAGCGTCATAATGTGTTCAAAAGGAAATGAACTGTTATATAAGGTATTTTTACCGTTTCTTTTTCCTATCATTACGAAGAACATGGCATGTATTCAAGCAGATGAAACACTCTCTCTCTCTCTCTCTCTCTCTCTCTCTCTCTCTCTCTCTCTCTCTCTCTCTCTCTCTCTCTCTCTCTCTCGCGACAGGAGAGAAAGAATACTTCTCACGTATTCCCTGCGTGTTGTAGAAGGCGACTAAAGGGGGGGGGGGGGGGGGGGGGGGGCTGGAAACCTTCCCCTCTCTTTTTTAATTTTCCAAATGAGGGAACAGAGAAGGGGGCTAAGTGAGGATATTCCTTCTAAGGCTCAGTCCTCTGTCCTTAACGCTACCTCGCTAATGTATGCATACAATATATATATATATATATATATATATATATATATATATATATATATATATATATATACAATCACATGTTTACCAAATGGCGTCTTAGCTTCGTCTCTTCGATGTATATCAACTGACTGTTACATTTCTCTTTTGTCTCTCCCCTGATGATGTGATTATTACATGAAAGTGCACTTGGGAACTTTCCGTGTTTCATTTTCCCAGTGGACTCATAGGAATATATATATAATGTGTGGTAAAGGAAAATATATATCTAGCAGAATTATGTACTGGGATATTAGGACTGCACCGCTGTTAAACTCCCGTGATAAACACTCGTAAAATGCTATCATTACGCCGATAAACAATTTTCTTCGGTTTAATATGTGTTGAGTATTAGTCAATAGAATTTTTGTCACTGCGTAGGGGTGGGTGGGAGAATTATCCTCGAGGATGTTCATCATTTCTGATTATAGTTATTATAATGATGTGGGCAGGAGAGGAAATACAGTGTTGAGCGTGATTTAATACATCCAAGTAAATACCGAGCATAAATCGAGGATACGGTCGAGCTTTGCTTCGACAAAATGTCATGGTATAAAAAAAAAAGATGCAAAAGTTCATTTTTTTTACACATGATCCACTTTTATCGACAGAGTTTATTCGTCAAGTCTTAGAAAGAAAAAAAAAATGAACAGAAAATCTCGGCAGTCGTTCAATGATGTTAGATCCTCCGCAACGTAAACTACATAATACATCTGGTCAAACATCATCATCTCAAGTGTTAGTTCCTTTTGACAGGATTAAGTGAATACAGCCTCGTCAAAAATCACCTCGATTCTGAACTTCATAAGCAGTCCATGTACAAGTGCATAGCTATGCAGTTTCCTATTCGTAAAGCTATGTGGTATGTCAACCACTATTGCTACAACTATTTATCACACACACACACATATATATATATATATATATATATATATATATATATATATATATATATATATATATATATATATATATATAAACACTGACTATATACATCCCTTTATATCTGCCATCCTGGCTGTCTAATTGTACCTCGTCCATATGCTTATCCAACGTGTGGAATTATCCAGCTCGCCTTGATCTTAAGCTCCTGTGTGATTAGCTAACCAGCAGCTGTCATAGCCTCCCTCCCGGTTCAGTTAATATCTGTAATACCTCAGCTGTGCATTATCAGCCAAATGGATCTGCCTGCCTCGCCATCTGTGTCGAGGGGACATTCCTTTGCGATTCTTACACTCGCTTTTACTTCATTACGTTTTGGTACAGTGAAGCAATTACTGCTTCGAGGTCTTGAAAATACTCTCTCCATGTTTCAAACACTTTAGTCTATGCTACTATTACTCTGCCAGGCTTGTCTAATATTCCGTTCCTTACAAACACTCCCTTCTAATGTGATCTACCCAGCAAAGTAGTTTATTTTCTCTTTAAATTAAGTCATTTTTTCCCCTCCAGAGATCTTCATCCGCTTATACTCTGTTGAGGACTTTATATTCTACTCTCTCTCTCTGCCCTTCAGTCAACGCTGGTTTCTGGCAGACTCTCTCTCTCTCTCTCTCTCTCTCTCTCTCCTCCGTCGACGTTCTTCAGCCTTCATTCCAACATGCTACACCCATCTTTCCTCAAGATGTATACACACACGCACAGTACCACAAAACCCCCCCAAGGGTGACCTCCAAGAACACACACATTTAGCCTGCCTCCACACCACCTTTAACTTCATCTTGTAGTGTTCGACACCCTCACAGGTCTTATCTAACTTAAGTTTTATTCTTTCAAACCTCAGGTTTTTCAAGTTTAATATATACACCAACTACAATAAAAGCGTATGATATGTTTGGGGTTCGAGTGCATAGGTTCGAAATCTGGTTGGAGCAGTGGGTCCACAGTCAATCCTGCTGTTCATCCTATCTTAAGCTTTGATAGGAAAATTGGGCACCTGGCTGAGGTTAGGGTGTATATATACATTGTGTGTGTGTGTGTGTGTGTGTGTGTGTGTGTGTAAAGTTAATGAGATGGCCTAGATCAGGGCATTCACTTGCCTCTGCTAATATATATACAAAAAGAAATGATCTGTAAAACCTCCTCCCACCCAGTCTCTCTCAAACTGCGTATCATCACAACCTCTTACACTCCATCTTGACGAAAGTATATAATAGAATAATAATTATACAAAATCATTCAAGTTCTTAGTCTATGTCTGTCCTGTGTAGGCGCCATGTGTAGTTAGGACTAGCCTTATATTTAAAAGTTTATGTTAAAGCAACACTCATGTCTGTTGGTGCAAGGACTCCACGTTTTCTTTCATCACCGTTTCTCTACATCCGGGACCTCATACCTGCCTCTCACGTTCCCCTTCCCACGCTCTCCCTTAACCCATCACTTCGACTTGCCCATCACGTATAATCTCCATCCTAGAATTGCAATATATAATTTTCCTGCACGTTCTCTTGAGCCAAACAGCCTCGTTGACAGTGTTAATGGTAGTAATAAAAACATATGATAAATGATAAAAGATAATAGCAATAATGATAATACTAAATAGTTTATTAGACTTGGGCTTCTATAAGGCTGTATATACACAATTTAGTTAAGATATTACGGAGCCGGCAGGACACTATTGTAGCTGGTCAACCAAGCATTACAGAACTTACAATCAAGGTCTCGTGCTGTGTGAATTCCTCACCCCTTCGTATTCCCCTCATGCTCGTTGCATGGAGCCTGTAACACTTGACCTTTGTGACATTTCAACATTGCATCGTCAGCTCACACGTGCAATCAAACATCTTTTCCAACTATTCACAAACATCCCACTCAAATGTCCCACTGCTCATCAGCCTCGTCCCACTACCCGTCAGCCTTGTGCCACTACCCGTCAGCCACGTCCCATTACTCATCAGCTTCGTCCCACTACCCGTCAGCCCCGTCTCACTACACGTCAGCCTCGTCCAACTACCCATCAGCTTCGTCCCACTACCCGTCAGCCTCGTTCCACTACCCGTCAGCTTCGTCCCACTACCCATTATCCTCGTGCCACTACCCATCAGCCTCGTGCCACTACCCATCAGCCTCGTGCCACTACCCGTCAGCCACGTCCCATTACTCATCAGCCTCGTCCCACTACCCGTCAGCTTCGTCCCACTACCCATTATCCTCGTCCCACTACCCGTCAGCCTCGTCCCACTACCCGTCAGCCTTGTGCCACTACCCATCAGCCTCGTCCCACTACCCTTCAGCCTCGTTCTACTACCCATTATCCTCGTCCCACTACCCATCAGCCTCGTCCCACTACCCTTCAGCCTCGTTCTACTACCCATTATCCTCGTCCCACTACCCGTCAGCCTCGTCCCACTACCCGTCAGCCTCGTCCCACTACCCATCAGCTTCGTCCCACACATACATCACATGTTCGTCCCACACATGCATCACATGTCTAAGTCTTTGCTTTCGAAAAGCGTCTGCAACTTTGATCTTCCGCGCACTCATCAGTCCCCCCGTTCCATTCACTCGTACAGACCCGAGTTTGAAAATGTGGTACCACACGCCATTCCACATGGGCCAGTCTTCACGGACAGTAGGCATGGGTTCAGAAAAATTTCTTGGAGGGAGAGAGAGAGAGAGAGAGAGAGAGAGAGAGAGAGAGAGAGAGGCGCGCGCGCGCACACACTCATGGGTAATCTCACAAACATTAAGAGACGGGGCCACACGAGTGTAAAACTCTCTTCCCGTACCACAAAAAAGTAATCGCCCACACACTCTCTCTCTCTCTCTCTCTCTCTCTCTCTCTCTCTCTCTCTCCCCCTCCCTCCCACATATACCCAAATGTACATGTACACACAGGCACAAAATTGTTCAGACACACACATACGGACACAAACATACATATACTAGCCCATACTCATACATCCATAAGGGCACACAAAAATACCTACAAACTTACACACACACACACAATAACAAGCTCGTAAAATCATCAGTATTGCACAGGCAGCATGATAATATGCTGTGCCTAGTAAGTGGTGCTTCGTATGTTAAGGAGATGCATTTCTCTCCACTTGTTCTCAGAACACAAAGGTGCAGCATCTTACGGCTCTGAAGAGGAGGACCTTTGAGCATGTCGCAAAATTACAGTCTCCTCTGAGACGCGGGTACTTCCTCCATTCTTTGCTCAAAATTCTTGAAATAAATGCCTGTTACTGTTATCTCCCTCAGCCATAATCATTGTCCCATTCTACTTTCCGATTTACTGAAAGGCAGTGCGACTGTAACAGCTGCCGCCCATGGAAATACTACCGTTGCCGGAGAGGGAGAAGTGTTGGACTGGTGTTCAGAACTACCGCACATCCTTCGTGTCAAACCAGATTGCTGGTCTTATTCTCTTTGTTTCATTAAAACTGAGCTAGCCTTGGCGTAGTCTCCCATCCTACAGCATACATCAATCCTCCTCGTTTATACTCTCTGTCCTCGTAAGCATCATCTTCCTACCCAACATTCAGTTATTCTGAACAATATTTATCAAACACTTACGATGTGTCCATTATTCTCTTCTTTCTTGAAAGCCAGTTCTCCACATCTTCCCAGAATGCATGGGTTACTCTTCCCAATTTCTCGTTTTCTCTCCATTTCGACCTGGCCTTGATAAGGACTTTTGCGGTGGCTGGCGTCTCCAACATTAATTAGAGAGAGAGCGCGAAGACGAAAAAAAAAAGAGGACTTGGGTGACAGCAGAGTATAAAGGATTCTAACCAAGCTTGTCTCGTGCATATAGTTTTTCTACCACATACCAAAGGTATGGTTACCATTGCATCGCTTCGTCCTACCATTCTATAATAAGTGTGGGTACGAAAAAAAGTAACGAGCATTTCTCTGAAAGGTTCCGCTATGTATTAGGTAGCTTGAAGCTCGAGATATTAGAAGCGTTTTGGTATGATACATATCCACACACATTATATATTGTCTTTTCCTAGCGCTACCTCGCGCGCGTGCGAGGGGAGGGGGGTGTCATTTCAAGTGTGGCGACGAGAATGAATAAAGGCAGCAAGTATTGATTGTGCAAATACGTATATGTGTGTATGTATATATATGTATACGTTGAAATATATAGGTATGCATATGTGCGTGTGTGGACGTGTATGTATATACATGTGTATGTAGGTGGGTTGGGCCATTCTTTCGTCTGTTTCCTTGCGCTACCTCGCTAACGCGGGAGACAGCGACAAGAGAGACTTTTGGATGCAAACGGGTCGAGAAGGGCAGCTGGTGGGAGTTCTGATCGCTATCTTGTAGAGGCAAGGGTGAAGATTCGTAAAGGATTTCGGAAAAAAAAAGATGTCTGTGAGAAAGAGTGGTGATAGTAAGTGGGCTTGGATGAGAGACTTATGCAAAGAAATACCAAGAAAGATTAAATACAGAATGGCAAAAGGCGAGAGTACATGACGTAAGGGGAGTGATTGAGGAACTTAGGTTTTCATGAGAGCAGTGTTAACATGTATGAGATATGCATGTACCATGCAAGGGATGGGAGATGGGCAGATTAGAAAGGGTAGAGAGTGATCGAATGAAGTAAAGTTGCTAGTGAACGAGAAGAGAGAGTTTGGGTGACAGAAGGAAGAAGTGATCGGGGGATGTATAAGAGAAAGCGGCAAGAGGTCAAAAGGAAGGTGTAGGGGATGAAGAAAAAAGGACAAATGAGAGTTAGGGTCAACGAGTATCAGTAAACTTTATGGAGAACAAGATGCTTTGGAAGGAGGTTAATAATGTGCGAAAAACATGTATGGACATCGATAAAGGGAGCAAAAGGGGAAGTGGTACTAGGTGGTGATGAAGAAGAGGAGATGGAATGATCATCTTGAAGGACTGTTGGACACTTCACAACTAAGAGACAAGTCTTAAAGAAATGTATGGAGTACATCTTCCAGGAATCATGTTTGCTATCATGTCAGTTGATCACAGCAATGCTGAAGACGAGAGAATTTTCAGTCTGGTAAGGAAAAACTCCATTGAATTTCACCCAAGTCTTGGCACACAAACATTATCAGATTTCCTCACAATGTGTATAGCTGTACTAAAAAAAAAGAAAAAAGCAGTTGTCATCAACTGAAGTGCTTCTGGAGGAATGGAACCAAGTAACCAATGGTTATAAACAAAATGCTCCCTAGCCAGGACTGAATATGTGTGTGGACAAACAAACATTAAGAGCCTCTGTTAACTTTGTTCGAGGACCGAAAATGAAACACTACGGACTAAATACTTTGTTGGTTTTAAAGTGAACAGCAGTGGACTATCTACATGTAGATAAACGAATGGAGATAACAGCTTGAGCGCTGGATATCACAATTTCCTGTATTGAAAGTGCAGCCTGTATTGAGCGTGGTTGTAAGTTTCGTTTTGCAAAAATCCTTTTTTTTTTCACTCAAAGTTTCTTATTTTTGCTATTTTGTTTGACAAGGTTGGTAGCTTTGACTATTGTTGATTGGTTGGTAAGGATTCTCACTAAATATGGATCATGGTAAGGTGCCTGGAGAATGGAGGATTACATGTGCAGTATCATTATATAAAGGCAAGGGGAATAAAGGAGTGTGTTTAAACTACATACGTGGTACATACTAAGTTATATGGAAGGGTATCGATTTACAGGATGAAGGCATATACAAAGCATCCAACTGGTGAGAAGAAGTGTAGTATCAGAAGTGGCAGAGGATGTGTGGATCAGGAGTTTGCTTTAAAAAATGTGTGCGAGATTTACTTAGAGAAACAGATGGATCTGTATGTAGCATTTATGAGTCATAAGAAAGCATATGATAGGGGTGATAGAGATGCCATGTCAATGGTCTAAAGAATATACGGTGTGGAAGGAAAGCTTCTAGAAGCAGTGATAAGTTTTAACCAAGGGTCTAAGGCATGTGTACGAGTAGGAAGAAAGGAGAGTGAATGGTTACAAACGAGGGATGGTCTGCGGCAGCAGTGTATGACGCTACTATAGTTGTTCAATTTGTTCATGGATGGAGTGGTGAGGGAGAACTATGAGAGTCGTGGAGAGAGGGGCGAGTATGCTGTCTGTCAGGGATGAGAGAGCCTGGGAAGAGAGTCGGCTGTTTGATGATGATACAGCACTGGTGGCATGATCGAGCGAGAAGCTACATAAGTTGGTGACATTTTCGAGAAGTGTGTTAAAGGAGGAAGTTGAGGGTAAATGTGAATAAAAGCAAGTTTTAGCAAGGATGAGAGACAAGTTATGTGGGTGTGAGTTTGAAAGCAGAAAACTTGGAGGAAGTGAAGTGTTTTAGATACTTGGAAGTGGACATATCAGCAAATTGAACCATGGAAGAGGAACAAGTCATAGGATGAACGAGGGTGTGAAAGTTCTGGGAGCGCTGAAGAATGTGTTGAAAGTGATCGTAGTATGGGAGGGCAAAAATGGGTATTTTTGAATGTATAGTTGTCCCAACAATATCATACGGATGAGAGGCATGTATAGAGAAAGGTGGATGTGTTCGAAATGTTTGATGGTATTATGTGGTGTAAGGTGGTTTGATCAATTAAGTAATGAAAGGGTATGAGATGTGTGGAAAAAAAGTGAAGAAAGTTGAAGAGGATGTGCTGAATTCGTTTAAACACATGGAGAAATGTTAAAAAAGGTTGATAAAAAGGATACAAGTGTCAAGTGGAGGGAACAAGGAGAACGGAGACACCAAACTAAAGATAGAAGGGTGGAGTGAAAAAGATTTTGAGTGATCTGGGCCTGAATATGCAGGAGGATGAAAGGCGTGCACGGGACAGAATGAAATGGAACGATATGGCATTCATGGGTTGACGTCTGTAGAGACTGAACTAGGGCATGTGAAGCGTCCAGGGTAAACCATGGAGAGGTCTGTATGGCCTAGTTGTGGGTAGTGTGCTGTGGTGCATGGCAGCTAGAGAACAGACGTAAACGAATGTAGCCTTTCTTCGTCTGTTCTTGGCGCTACCTCGCGGTCATATTTGTGGTCACAAGAGATCAACTGATTGGAGGCTTCGAAGGAGATACCTTCTCTCTGTGATAGTCGTATATTCTCTCTTGTTCTTCCACGGCAAATTCATCAACAGCTAAAATATCCATCACCTTGACTGTTTAACCCGATTCGCACAAGAAAACGAAACCTTTGAAGCGCAGTGTTTTTACAAGTCGGACCCCCACCACTTAGTTCGGTAGGAGAACAAGAAAGAAAAAATGAAACGGAGCGTGACCAAGAACATGCAACGACCCATCCCCCCCCCCCCCCCCAGAGAGAGAGAGAGAGAGAGAGAGAGAGAGAGAGAGAGAGAGAGAGAGAGAGCAGTGACCCGTGTTTTATTCCCTGCAGGAGTTACAGGAAACAACGACTACTTTCAGTGTCATGTGTTTGCCTGAGGGTACACGGGGAGGAGGAAGTAGACGAGCATCTGTGTTGTGTACAAGAGCTAGATGGCCTTCTGTACTGTCACCAGTCGGGTGGTGCGAGAGAAGACGACCCTCCGTGTTGTACCATCGGCAGGTCGTAAAAGAATAAGGTACACGACCATTTGTACTGTCATCAGAAAGTACTATGGAGGCGGACGACCCACTGTGTCGTGTCGGCAGCAGGTGCTGTAAGGAGTGGACGATCCTTTTGTAATGTCGTCGGCAGATATTGCTCTACCCATTGATCATAGTGATTATATTGCTCTACCTACTGATCATAGTGATTATATCATTCCAATTGATCAGAAAGTTAGGTGTACCAGCTGATCCTACAAGAATAAATAGAGACTGATATTTCTCGAGTTTTGAACGAGTCATTATAGACAAAAACTCTTCCTCTTTCTCTCTGTCTCAAAAAGAGAGTGTCAATACACTTGGAAAAAAGTGGTGGGAAAAGATGAAGAAAGACAGTTGGCGAACATACACTGGTGACAGACTGGTGTAAATGGGTCTGGGACCAAGTGAATAGCTTGGAAGAATTCGGAAATTGAGATCTTGGAGGAGAGGAAGAGCCAGGGACTGTCAAAATGACCGAGTGTCAGGGAACTGGTTGGATCACCGGAGGAGAAGCAGGTAATACCAGAGATACGAAGATAGTGTCATGGGAACACGTGAAGAATGGGAGCCCGGACCACTTTGCAGCAGGTATGTCTGACAAAGGTACAATGAGCTGAGAGAGCAAAAGAAATTCGAGAAATCTAACAGGCGAAAGAGCTGAGGCGCCACCTAAAGGACCCTGAACAGATGGAAAAAGCTAACAGGAGTTAGATAACAGGTAGAAACAGAAGAGCTAACAGGATTGAAGAATACAAGCGAAGACAATAGATCTAACGGCGACCATAGCCGAAAGGACTGGAAAGAAAAAAAAATAAGGAATGATCATAAGATCTGATAGAGTCTTGTGAAAATGATTGAAAGTCACAAATACGGAGGAGATGAGAAGCATAATGGTAAAGAGAAAGGACGGGAGGAGGTGGGAGAGCCAAGAGAACAAAAGAAAGGAGACAGAGTGAAGAAGAAGGTCGACACATTCAACCGAGCTGAAAAAGTTAACGGCGGTGAGCGGGTCGAGGGAGGTGAGAACCAAGACCGCTGCTGGTACGTCTGAAGTTGCGTCTTCTTCCCTCCTCAGGTGGACGCAAGGACACGAGAGGTGGTGGGGGGTGGACAAACGCAGGACACAGGCGGGAGGACGCTGAATTTTAGTGGGGAACGCAGGACACTGGTGAGGGACACACCACGATAATGGATTGCTGGAGAAGTGATGGATACTGAGCTCGGAGTCTGTCATGAAGAATGGAGGCACTGGGGATGCATAAAGGATGCTGGACCCAAGAGAAAGATACTGGATGCAAGTGTTAGACGCATGATGGGTAAAGAATGTTGGTTACACTTGGAGCTATGGGCCTATATGAAGGTGTCTGGACACATTTGGAAGTTTTCATAATGAAGAGAGACGCAATCCACACGCGAGGATGCTGGGTGGTTTCTCTTGTGAAGGGTGAGGGAGGCTGGACATGCTGTAGCGAGCTAGGGAGAGAGAGGAGAGAGAGAGAGAGAGAGAGAGAGAGAGAGAGAGAGAGAGAGAGAGAGAGAGAGAGAGAGAGAGAGAGAGAGCTGGTGATACGATGCGTGAGGGGAGGAGGGAAAGGCGGGATGGGGTGTGTGTGTGTGTGTGTGCGTATGGCACTGGGAACGAGACGACCCCCGAGGAATACGGTAGATAGATTGTAAACACTAACACAGCGGGTGATGCAAGAGCGAACTTTGACAAGGTCAGCAAGGACGGTCGAAGGTGCGAGGGACAGATGCTATAGCAGGGGACGCCAGGGACGGGCACTCGTAAGTACATCAGGGTCAGATGCTAGTAAGGACGCCAGGACGTAAGGGAC
This sequence comes from Panulirus ornatus, assembly GCF_036320965.1. NCBI lineage: Eukaryota > Metazoa > Arthropoda > Malacostraca > Decapoda > Palinuridae > Panulirus > Panulirus ornatus. The sequence continues at coordinate 79,753,478 of NC_092227.1, read as the reverse complement.
AGGGGTCTGTAGGGGGTATCAGGAACCGACCTTGGTATAGGCACCACGGACAGCGTCAAGCAGAGGGTATCTGGGACAGATTGGCAGAAGCATTCGACATACTGTGGGAGGGAGATTACGACCAAGCCATTGGAGAGCCTGGAGGGACGAACTACTACAAGAACCGCAGGGGAAAGACTATGATAAGGGCATCGGGGAGACACCCGGGTAGGAACAGAAGGGGAAAGACTGTAACAGCAAAACCCGGCATAGACAATGGTGGGGAGACCCTGTTCCACAAACCGCGGTGTGGGGCCACAGAGGTGGATTGCGGATCTCAAGTGGAGGCGACGGGGGAAGGGGACTATACCGGGGTCAAAAAAGAAACTTTTGGAGGATTAAGAAGTGAGAACCGTGGGGGAGCGCAGGAGGAGGGCTACAGGGAACAGGCACAAGGGGAGGGTAAGAGTGGTAGTGAAATATTTCGAGTGAGGGGAGAGCCGGGAGGGTGACAGAGGCCAGAGGGTAGGAGTGAGGACACGGCTCAGCGGGCTTGCTAATAGAATAAATTGTGGAGCAGCGAAAACTTTTCAGGGGAAGTGTTCCCTTTTACCTAGCAAGTTTATATATATATATATATATATATATATATATATATATATATATATATATATATATATATATATATATGAGTGAAAGTGTCAAAAAGCGAGTGGCAAACTGATATGGAGATGAATGAGGTGGATTATAAGGTGGGTGACTGTCGAAGCTTATGCTTCTAGTAACGAGAGGAGTGGAGGAGGGGGGGCAAGTATAGAGAGTTTGTCTGCAATTTTGATGAAAGGGATCGGGTACTAGTGATGGCTGATTTGATTGAGAAAGTGGGTATGTGGCTTTTGAAGCTATAAGGGCACGAGGTACCCAGTGTGAATGGAAATGGCTAAAAGCCAATTTAGTTGTATGGTTTGAAAAGGATTGATGGCTCGGAGGTGGTCAACAGAGATGGAATCAAGAGAGCTGTTTTACAGGGGCAAGGCTACAGGCCTTAGATAATCATCATGGAAGAGAAAAGAGTGGGAGATGATTACAACATTCTTGTTTTGAAACTAGCACGTTGACAGGTAAGTTTAAGAAAGACACAGGGACGGAATAACCGGAGGCTAATTAAAGTTGTGAAAAGGAACTTGGTGAAGTAGTCTCATAGTATAAGAATAGTGGATACATGGAAGAAGCCGAGTTAAGAGTAAATGTGGACAGTATACAGAGTTTAAAAAGTTGTAATGAGAGAGAAAATTCAAGTGATGGGACCCCCAATTGTAGAACCTGATTATACAGTACAAATAAGATATTGCAATAGCTAATATGTTGGCTGTTCTCAAAACTCCTCGCACAAGTACGCCCAAAAAGCTTCCAAAGCGTAACACACACACACACACACACACACACACACACACACACACACACACACACACACACACACACACACACACACAAAGGACTGTGTGTTTGTGTGTAGGACTTATGAGTCAACATCGTCCCAAACCTACCACCAGAGTTTCACATGTTGAGAACAGTGAAGGAGACTAGCAACAAAAGGGACAAACTGTCTTCTGGCAAATATTAGAATAGCTTTCAAGTACACGAGTGAAGAACAATTTAGCAAGCTGTTCATATCCTACAAAAGGCCAAGGCTAGAATATGCTTCTCCAAGTTTGGTTACTGCATCTAAAGAAGCGCATAGAGCTAATGGAAGTGTTCCAGAGGATGGTAACAAAAAGAATTACTACCAAATTAAGAGATTGAAGTTACAAGTATAGATTGAAGGCTTTAAAGTTACCCACCTTGGGAGAGAGAAGAATAAGGGGTGGCCTGATCACAACCTTTAAGTTTTCAAAACAGATAGATGACACGGACAGCGAATAGTTCTTCAGAAATGTAGGTAGAGAACAGCCGGAAGATATATGAAGTATGAAACGTTAAGAGAAACAAAAAAAAAAATTGTAAAGAAATACTTGTATAGCTTAAGAGTGGTGAATGAATGGAACAATGATGGATCACATGGTTAATGCAGACAGTAGCTTGTATGTTAAAAGTGAACGTTTGAGAGATGGGGCCCCACGAGTCTAAACTTCCCTCCCCGTACAGTATAGATAGATATTTACGTACACAAAGGTGGGGAAGGAATTGCCTTCCTAACAAGAGCCAGCCTTATAGCCTTATTTTCAGGAAATCCTGGAAGATGACCCATTCAGGCAATACACAAATGTAAACGTAACTGCAAGACATCATTCGTATTGATACGAGATAATCCGAAGAATTTTGACGATCTAGAACAAATTTACAGTGGTGTCGGTGCCTTGCACGAGACAGATGAAGAATGAATGTTGATTGAATGCGGTCTTTCTTCCGTTTACTCCTGGCGCTACATCACTTAACGCTTGAAACGGCGATCACGTAGAGTCACACTGGGGGAATTGGGATTCTCACGGTTCTTTGTGTAAAAGGGAAAATTGTTCCTACCATCATGACAATGAACACACAATATGAGAGGGACTGATAAACCATTGCTAGATCTTATTATCACGTATGCTAACACGAATATCAAAAACATCATACATGATAAACCAATGGGTGAAAGAATGGGATCATGTAATGCTTTAGTTCACCTACGTAGTTAATGATGCAAAATGAACAGAGATGAGACAAGATATACAGTGAAGATATGATTGAGGAAGCTAAATAAAGCTTAATAAGTGTGGTAACGTATATTGGGATATGAAGCTCAGTAGTCAGGAACCACAACAATGTAAAGTTACGAGAGATTTACAATGATGGAGAGGGAACATGGGCACCTCTAGCTTCACATAGAGTTTTTGGAAAGATGGAGTTATGGTTTGCTAAAAAAAGATCATGTCAAAAAGCAAAGGAACTTCGAGAAGTGCTGTGACGGGATTTAGGAGACATTCCAGCAAGCCATTTGTAAGGTATATCAGTGTGAAGAACAAGTATAGCAGGACAAGAAAGAAATAAAGAAATAATGCAAAGAGTATTGTGGACGAGGCTAGAGAAAATCCAAAACCTTTTCCCATAGATTCATAGAGTAAATTGTCTGTTAAATTACAGCTGATGAGGTTAAGGGATTCTGGCGGAAGACTTGTAGATGTAAATATACGTGAAAATTCGAATGACAAGATCACAACTGATTTCAAAGGAAGACACTATAGCTCTAACGCTAATACGATGGATGTGGAAGCACAAAGACGTTTAGAAAAGACAAACAGTAAAAGATTCTTGACCCATAGAATGTTTAATGGTCCTGATGAAATTTCTTCCTCTGAAGACGTGTGCAGATACGCTAGACAAACTTCGTAGAATACTGTTCAAGAAGTCGCTGGAGAAAAGGCGAAGCGCTAAGGGAGTGCTTAAGAGAAAACGGCATACCTGTCTTTAAGAATAGAGACCGGAAAGAGGTGCTGAACTACACACTGGTCTTCATGAAGAGTGTGGTCTGTAATGTATTGGAAAAGATGATCAGAAACCAAATGAATGAATTCCTACATCAAAAAATTTACCCGAGAGAAACCGTTTTCAAGGCCATGCGTAACGTACGAAAAGGAAAGGCTGGGTGGATCATTTGTATTTGGACTGCCGGAAAGCATTTGACACTATACCGCACGGGAAGCCAATTAAGGAACTTGATCACCATGCGGGAATTCGCATGTCAGAGATGCCTTCTCAAAATGGGTCGAGGTTACCAGGAGAGTGCTGTAGGGTTCTGCTCTGGGACCATTACCCTTCTTGATACGTGTAGTTGACTTACAGGAAAACAGACTCCTACTCGAATATGTTTTGAGGAGGAGGATTGCAGCAGCCTACAAGGGGACCTATACAAACTATACAAGTTAGTCTGATACGTGGTTGACTCAACTCGAGTTGGAGTAACGAGACGAGGCACAGTGAAAAAGAAGACATAGAAAAGATTATCTTTTAGCAGGAAATGAGCTGTATGAATCTGTTCTTAAGAGAGAGACTTTGGAGTCATCATCGTTCCCTAACCTGTAGCCAAGAGTGCCACATCAGGAGTATGACGACACACTTACCTGGAAGATATTGAATTCTTTTCAACTACATAGATATGGAAACATTCAGCCAACTATTTACATCCGACTTCGGGTTAAAACTAGAAGGCCCTCCTCAAGTTTGGACACATCACTCAAAGAAAAAGAAGCAAAAAGATATGATAGACATGTTCTAGAGAAGGGCAACAAAGATGGTACTAAAATCAAGAAAAGCTAAGGGCTTTGACTTTGTCCACCATGGGAGAGAGAAGAGTGTAGGGTGACCCGATCTTTACCTTTAAGTTTTTAACCCACATTGGTGACGTGGAAAGTTCTTCGATAGAAGGCATGACATGAAATTATGCAAAGAACTTATTAGAATAGATGTAAACGAGTGGTTGTATTACATACAACAGTGGGTAAATGGGGAAAAAAAAAAAACAACGATGGATGGAATTGTAAATTTGGACAGCAAACAGAATTCTATAATGTGTCAAATGACAGAAAATTAAAGAGATGGGACATCACGAGTGTATACTTTCTTACCTGTGCAGCACAAATAGGTAATTACAGAGAGAAATACACACACACGCACAAAGGAACGTGACTACAAAATTATAATACTAGAGGCTCTTATTACCTGCAGTACAAGACAATGACTGCACGGCCTCCCAAAATAACAGAGAAGATAATGGATACTGATAGAAATTGAGGGCACGGAGTGGGCCAAAGTTCTGAAAGCCAAGAGGAAAGCTCCAAGAGCAGAGACTGTCGAGACGAGACTTTAGATCTTGTCAGTATGACCCACACAGTCAGAACAAGACATCGAATGAGAGAGAGAGAGAGAGAGAGAGAGAGAGAGAGAGAGAGAGAGAGAGAGAGAGAGAGAGAGAGAGAGAGAGAGAGAGAGAGAGAGAGAGAGAGAGAGATTGCCCTGTCTCTGGCTCACTCAGCCAGAGACAGGGCAATCAGGGAAGTGTGTGTGGAGCAGTTGACGGAAGGCTGAAGAGAGCGCAGACTTGTCGGGACAAATGTGTGGTGATGAATAGGCGGCCTCTTGATAAGACAAAAGACAAACAGCAAGACGTCTCGCGACACTGCAGGGAAGAGCAGACAAGCACGGCCACTCCTCAATGCAGAGGCAGGGTAGAGTAAAGCTACCTTGACGTAGGTCCGTAATGGTCTCCTCGCTGGTAGAAGGACGTGTTCCAAATAAGGAGGAAAGAATACCCAAGGAAAGACATGATGATGGGAGTACCTGAGGCGAAGGATTTGTCTCATACAAGTCTGGAGATTAAAAGAAGTTAGGCGATATTGGAAGATACAGGAGAGATGGATTAAGAAGTCGACCACCGAGAATAACCTTTGACATTGTGATGTATACCCAGGACGTGCTGACATTCACTTAGAAACTTGCCAGAGAGGATGAACACAGAGGGGGTGATCGTCAAAAGTGACAAGGCCCAGATGCGGGGAACCAGAGGAAGGGAAACAAACCAGATCCTATGGAACTTGGATGCAGAAAACCCACAACCATCTCCGAACCTAAACTGAGGTAGACCAGGACTGCAAAGTGGGTCAAAGATCGTATCAAAACATGTATATAAACTAACAACGACGAACAGTTGGTGAAATGTGAAGAACTACAGTTCGTGGATCGAGTCGAAGAAGGCAGTTTTGATCTAGTTGTGGAGACCAAACGCATGAAGGAGTAATGCCTCGACGAATCTATCCCGAGGAACGCACACCACCAGGGAGGGACAGGGAAGATAAAGGAGGAGTCAGGGAGTTAGACTGGCCCTCTTGGTGAGGGGGAAACATTTCTTCCAAGGAACAATCATTGAACGGCACATTCAAGCTGTTTAGAATAGGACGAATTACCACAGGAAGGACAAACATGGGTGGTTCTGGTGATCTACAATCCTTTAAGAAATTGCAAGGATCCGGAACTATCAGTGAAAGCAGTGAAGGAACAGTCAGGATGATCAAGGAAGCGTCGAGACACTCCACAGAGATGCTAAAGTCCTGATAATGTCTTCAATTGCATCGTCTCAGTTACATGAACATTCTACAGTATCTTTCTCCACGTATTTCCTGTATTTGTTTTTTGATCTTACCTCGCTGATCTATGGGTTACAGAACTCTCCCTTTTAGACAAACAGTCTCTAAAGGACCCAATCGCCTATTGCTGCTTGAATTCCTTTCTATACCTTTGTATGAAGGATTTTAACTACAAGGAACTTGATAGGGGATAGTGTAGTATCTTCAAATAGGAAGGACCTTAGGAGTAATTACTTTGTGCGTTTGGCTACTTATAAAAAAGAAGCCATGATCAGAGAATTTTTTTTCGAAATGAACCTGTAAATATCTGGCGATGCGAGTGTCAGGACCATAAGGGAGAATGGAAAACAAGATGGTCGGTTTTGGAACACCGGGAAAATAAGGGCCAAGCTAAGCAGCCAACTCTGTTCTCTCTTATGTCACGACATATTACCCCTGAGCACGCCAGTATGACCCCACAGTATGGTAGCCTAACCTTTTATCTTACCTTTAAGGCATAAAGGCCAGACCATCACTTTCAAAGAGTCTCACAGTCATGCTTGAGGGTCGCATAGTCGTGCTCGTGTATCTTGTCGTTATGATCAAGGGTCGTGCCGTCGTGTTCCAATGGTCGTGGTCAGTGGGTAGACCATGAACATACGGAAAAAAATGCGTTGACAGTCTCGTCTCTGATACGAGGGCCAGAGGCCATTTGGCCATTAGCCTGACACGAGGGTCAGGAGGCCATAGGCCATCAGACTCTCACAGAGGACCCGTCCTCATTACCATAATGCCATAGTGAACATCAGCGGCACAAACTCCACGCATATGCTGCCGCTGGAGGGTTGTGGTGGGAGGTATTGGGTTGAAATGGCCTGTGTTGGAGGGTTTTTGGTGAAGAAGAGTGGAGAGGTTTCTTGGTAGAAGGTTGTGATGGTGAATTGTGTTGGAATGTTGTGGTTGAGGACTGTAGCAGAGGGTTGTTGTAGCAGTATCGTAGTGTAGTGTTATGATTTAGATTTGTAGAGGGATATTGTGATGAACACACCTTGTTATAAACTTCTGATAAACGGATGTGGTAGAGGAATTTGATGGAAGGTTGTGGTCGTAGAGGTACGAGAATTTGGTGAAGGATAAGAGATGAGGGTTGAGGCTGTGGCCTGTTCATGAATTGGCTGTTCTCCTCCTCCTCCAGGTAGACAGCGGTCGCTCCCCATGTTATTATACTCTGGTGCTCACCGTTTCCTCAGGGAACTGGTGTAACAGCAGGTGCTCTTCATCCTCGGGCATGGACGTGATGGAAGGCTAGGGTGTGGTGTAGGACTGAGGTATGATAGGAGGCGTGGGTCTGGGATGTGTCGTGGGGATTTGATGGGCTGGACTGTTGTGTAAGGGTATGGAAATTGGATTGCTGTGTGGTGCTAGGTAGTAGTGTGGGACTAGGGATCACTGGATTGAGACACAGGGCTAGGCTAGAGTGAAGTTCTGTGTAGGGCTGTGTAGTATAGTATATGATGTAGGGCTTGGCTGTGGTGTAGGTGTAGGGCTGCAGTGGATGATTAGGGTCGGGTTTAGGGTTGGACTATGGTGGAAGACCGGACTGTGGTGGAGGGCTAGACTGTAGTGTAGGGCTTGGCCTCAATGTAGATCTGCAGTGCGGTGTAGGGCCCTGCCTTAGAACAAGATTATGGTGGTGGTGGTAGAGGGCTGGGCTGTGGTGGAAACGGGAGTGTGTGTTTTACAGGACTGGGGTAGATAGGTCATTAGAGACCAATCGGGGAGGAGGCTTCAAAAAAAGATGAACAGATTTTAGTAAACTATAGATAACAAGAGACGAAAAAAAAGGAAACATTTACGCAGGAAAGGTAATGGAATGTAGTCAGGTAGCGAAGGGGTCAACGTGCAAGAAGAAGGGACGATATACCTAGGAGCCTGGGAGATAGGATGGAATAGGAGAGGAAGGGGGTGGAAACGATTAGAATAAGAGAAGATTTAAGGAAAGGGGTTGGAAGAGGGGGAAGAGGACGGCAGGTGAGGGCGTGAAACTAAATGAAACTGGAAAAGATAAGATGGATGGGAGAGGAGGAGGATAGTGTTGGAGAGAGAGAGGATGGAATGCGATGAAAACTGAAAGAAACAAAGGCAGGAGGTATGGATCCTACGAACGTGGCATCTTGAGCGAGGCCGAGAGGGTCAAGGGAATAAATACTTGGTGTCGTGCCCATGTAGGAGGCGAGGTGCCACGCTGAAGGCTGCTATATGGGAGGAGTGAGGTGTCACATGGAAGGGGGGGCAAGATGTCACATGGAATGGACAAGATGTCACGTGGGATGGGCAGGATGCCCGATGGAGGAACAGGGAGGGATATGTCGCTAAATGGGAGGGGTGGAGTGTCACATGGGAGGGGTGGTCTGCCACATAGGAAGACTGGGCTCCACATGGGAGAGGGCTGGCACTGTGTCACATGAGGAGACTGACCAACATGGCTAAAGATAAAAGATAAAAGGAAAATATGTGAATAAGATTTTGGCATAATGGCATGATTTTGTTATGAGCAGGAAGAAAAGTAATGGGAGAACGAATGAGACAAACGGATGAGAAGAATTAGAACACAGAGAATATACGGGATGGAGTGCGAGGCGAAGGTGAGATAGAGAAATGGAGGAGAACCATAGGTAGGGAGAAGAATATAGGGAGGAGCAACAGGGAGTGGGGTAAAAAGAGAGAGGGAGGGAAGAGAGTGAGGTCGATGAGAGGGAAGAGTGTGAAGGGTCAGGAAAATGAGAGGAGATGGAGTGAGTGTGATGAAGGTGAGTGGGGGAAGAAGAGGAGAGGGAAGAGAATGACAGGGAAACGATGAGTGAGAGAGGGGAGAGGGTGAGGGGAACAAGGTGAGGGGGTGAGAGTAAGGGAGATGAGAATTAAAAAAGAGAGAGGGGACCAGAGGGTGACGAGGAGAAGGGTGAGGTGGGCGGTGTGAGGGGAGTGAGGGCGAGGGATCTGAGGGGAGAGGCAGGCAGGCAGGCAGCGTAGACACCGAGGGAGACGGGAGGGGAGAGAGGCAGGCAGCATTGGACACCCAGGGAAGGGAGAATGGGGTGGAGATGGTGGTGTTATGGTGTTTGGGGGGCGGGAATCATCCGGTGGTGGAGCTCTTTGAGGGTGGGAATTCTAGGATGGTGGTGGAGGTGGTGTTTTAGGGGTGGGAATCACAAGGTAGCGTTGGAGGATGGCGGGAATCGCATGGTGATAGTGGTGTTTGGGGGTGGGAAATCACACAGTAATGGTGGAAAGTTGGAGTAGGGTCTTGGTGTTGTTTAGGGGGTGGGAGTCAACTGATGGCTGTGGTGTATTGGGGAGGGGGAGGAAATCGCAAGGTGGTGGTGTTGAGGAAGGGGGGGTGGAATTGCTCTACGGTGGCGGTGGTGTCAGTGGGTCAGTCATCGTACTACGGTGGCAGTGGTGATGGTGTCAGTGGGTCAGTCATCGTACTACGGTGGCGGTGGTAGTGGTGTCAGCTGGTGGGAATCGCGCTCATGTAAAAAATACTGAAAGAGAGGGAAGAGGGCGGGCGGTGGGGCTCTGGCTGGATGGTTGGCAGAATTTGATAAAATTAGAGGTCTAACCAGAGGAGGAGGAGAAGAGGAGGAGGTTGGAGAAAAGGTGGTGGACGCCACAAAAACAGAAATTGGCATAATAAAATTGTGTCGTCGAGGACATGGTGGATGCCAGGGCGTAGGAGGAAGGGAGGGAGAGGCATACTTGGGACCTCTCTCTCTCCCGCCCCCTCTCTCTCTCTCTCTCTCTCTCTCTCTCTCTCTCTGATTTGGAACCAGATCTGTCATTCATCATATAACGTGACACCTGTTCGCACACACACACACGCACACACACACTCACACTCGTGGTATATGAAGTCGTAACTCACTGCCTGCACTAATGATTTACTCTACGCACTCAAACTCAACAGTTTGTGCTCGTAATTCATCGCATGCACTTGGAACGCCTTCCTCATTTCTTGTAACTCGTCGCATGAACTCTTAGCGGTCTGTTTGTACTCTTAACTCATCACATGCACTTGGGACTCAGTACTCGTAACTCATCACTTGCACTAGGAACTCTGTACTTGTACTTATTTCAACTAGTATGGAATCGTAACTCACTGTTTGTAGTCGTGGCTTACATTATACGTCTTCGTAACTCAATGTATGTACTCCTCATACCCAGCTCACTGCATAAACTAATAAGCGGTGTCGGCAACTCACTATGAACTTACAACCGTGTTTGTACTCGTAACTCACTGTAAGTTCGCTATGACACTTGCACTCCTCGTAACCATTTGTACTCTTCGTGACCTATATATTTAGTATATCTTTAACACATTCATGATTCACTGAACGTAAAAACATCATGTATGCACTGGTAATAAAAGTTATGAACTGGCAACCCACTGCATAGGCTTGTAACGTTCGTATGGTAACTCGTATGTAACTTCCTTCGTGTATTTGAACTTGTGATTGAACCTCTAAGCTCAAGCCCCAACATTTTTTTTTTTTTTTCTGAAAGCCAAACTCTTCTTCCCATCTTTTTTTGGGGCAAGTCTTGGATCAACCCATCCCTTATGAAATAGGGACTCCTCCATCTCCTCTATCACCCTATTACTCTTATTTCTATCTCCAAATTCTTTAAAACTTTCCTTAACCCTTCCTTTCTTAAACTCAAAGTCACTTTCCCTTCCTTCAGATCACCTTATTTCAAGATCTCTCTCCCTTATCTTGGATCACCTCATTTCAAGATCTCTTTCCCATATTTTAGATCACCTTATATGAAGATCTCTTTCCCATATTTTAGATGACCATATTGAGTGATCTCTCTCCCTTATTTTAGATCACCTTATTTTAAGATCTCTTTCCTTTATTTTAGACCATATTTCAAGACCTCTTTCCCTTATTTCAGATCACCTTATTTCAAGATCTCTTTCCCTTATTTCAGATCACTATTTCAAGGTCTACTAGTGTTCATCTCTCGTCTGTGACGAAACCTTTAATCCTCCTCTTCGCGATCTAGGCGAATCCTTTACCTTTGCCCTCGATAGCTCTCACGCACCTGGCAGTGAACGACACATGGTTTGGCTAACTAAACTCACTCCCTTCGCGGCGTTCCTTCTCACGGCTCTCTAATGCATAGCATTCTTCCCAGTCCCTCCATCACAGTAGTCTCTGATAAGAGCCGCGTCTCCCTTTTTACCCTTATCAACTGGTGTCCCTCAGGGTTCTATTCTGTCGTCTACCCCTTTTTCTGTTCTCCATTAATGATCTTTTTTTCACTTTCCCATCCCATTCCCACTCCTACACCAGCGATTCTGCTCTACACACTTTAGTTAACTCTCCCTCCCCTTCTCGCTTCAATACTCGTTCTTTTCCTCACGGTGAACATATTTCCTTTCGTAATTTAGACCTGTGCAACATCGCATAACAGAGAAGCTATAACTCTGTAGAATTCAACAGAGCAAAAACCTGATATCTACTAAAATTCCAAAATCACTTATTTCTTGCTGTAATAACATTAATATATATATATATATATATATATATATATATATATATATATATATATATATATATATATATATATATATATTCATTTATTATACTTTGTCGCTGTCTCCCGCGTTAGCGAGGCAGCGCAAGGAAACAGACGAAAGAATGGCCCAACCCACCCACATACACATGCATATACATACACGTCCACACACGCACATATACATACCTATACATCTTAACGTATACATATATATTAATATAATATATATATATATATATATATATATATATATATATATATATATATATATATATATATATATATATTTGAGGACAATGTGTGGTGTGAGGTGGTTTGATCGAGTAAGTAACGTAAGGGTAAGAGAGATGTGTGGAAAAAAAAAAAGAGCGTGGTTGAGAGAGCAGAAGAGGGTGTTTTGAAATGGTTTGGGCACATGGAGAGAATGAGTGAGGAAAGATTGACCAAGAGGATATATGTGTCGGAGGTGGAGGGAACGAGGACAAGTGGGAGACCAAATTGGAGGTGGAAAGATGGAGTGAAAAAGATTTTGTGTGATCGGGGCCTGAACATGCAGGAGGGTGAAAGGCGGGCAAGGAATAGAGTGAATTGGATCGATTTGGTATACCGGGGTTGACGTGCTGTCAGTGGATTGAATCAGGGCATGTGAAGCGTCTGGGGTAAACCATGGAAAGCTGTGTAGGTATGTATATTTGCGTGTGTGGACGTATGTATATACATGTGTATGGGGGTGGGTTGGGCCATTTCTTTCGTCTGTTTCCTTGCGCTACCTCACAAACGCGGCAAAAAAAAAAAAAAGATATACACACAGACATACATATATACACATGTACATAATTCATACTGTCTGCCCTTATTCATTCCCGTCGCCACCCCGCCACATAATGAAATACCAACCCCTTCCCCCGCATGTGCGTGAGGAAGCGCTAGAAAAAGACAACAAAGGCCACATTCGTTCACACTCAAGTTTCTAGCTGTCATGTATAATGCATCGAAACCACAGCTCCCTTTCCACATCCAGGCCCCACAGAACTTTCCATGGTTTACCGCAGACGCTTTGTTTAATCATGTTAAAATCTGTGACCATTGGATTGTTATTAACTAACTCCTTTACCACGAGAAATATCACCGAATCTTCTATTATTGAATGCACTAAGAACTTTACAAATTGGATAGCTGTCGTAGGCAAAATTTGTAAACAGTTCCCTGTCCTATACACAAAATCAAATATTATGACATGCATGATGACAAACCCGAACACTACTCATATGGAAATACCTGGTTATCAATAGCGCCTTAGCCTCGCATCTATCTTGTATATCAACAGATTGTTCTAAGGCCTCTATCTCGTTTCTTATAACTCCCTTGACGATGTGATCATTAGACGATAGTTTACTTGGGAACTTATCGCGTTTTATTTTCCTCCTGGCTATATACACACACACACATATATAATATATATATATATATATATATATATATATATATATATATATATATATATGCAAAACATACTAACCTCCAACAGCCAGGATCGAACCCTGCGCAGGAGGCGGGAGCGCGTTCATATGCACTATTTAGGTGTTGTAGATATAGAATTGCTGAAGAGAACTGCAATGATATGGATGGGTATAAGTCATGTCGTGGAAGCTCAGATGGCTGAGAGAGCCTGTCGTAGGTAAGTCGGGAACGAGCTGGGAACATTCTCACGGGCATCTTTGGATTAGTGCAAAGATGACCAAATGTATATGATTAAGTGCCAAGATGTCTATCATACACTACGAGGAAGGGAGATACAAAGGATCTGGTACATTGTATTAACCATTTGAGATAAAGATATAAAGTACTTCAAAGGCAATTACACTGATTAGAGTCTGTACATGTATGAAAGGATTCTAACTGGAGAGAGAGATTGCAAGAATGGTAAATCAAACACATTAGGTTTAATGTAGACATGATTTGGAACAGACTAGCAAAGGTATCAGGCATCGAGGAATAAAAGATAATACAGAATCGTAAATACACTTGAATGTACATAACACGAGAAAATACAAAAGCACCTAACCATGAACAAGGATTACACAGTCATTCAGAAACAAGACCTTTTCCTAAAATATCATCATCAGTGATCACTACAGGCAACATTAGAGCTGCAAAAACCAAAGCCAGGCGAGTTAGAAAAAAAAAAGATAATTGCTTATGTGAAATATTTCTCGAAATATATTTGCGATTACATTAGAAGAAAATGAAACCTTAATATCCAGAACTTATATGGAAAAGTATCGATAAATACAGGAAATGCTGCAACAAAGGAAAAGAAAAAAGAAAAGAAAACTTGCATGTATGTGCCTCACAGAACCATTTCAAATATTCAATGCATATGTGACGAGCGTTTTCCTTTCCAACACCGAATTTTGGACTTTGACAAAAAACGTGGGAAACATTCTCCATACACATCAAAGAACCCTGCTGTGAAGTGTGATTAACCCCTTGGGCCTGGCCTTTGACCTGACCCTTAAGGGTGTTACGTCAAAGGCTTTTAGGCTCAGGAGTCGTAACGTTGTGCATAGGAGAGTTAACATCAAATGGTCGTCTGCAGCCAGAAAGTGCGGCTTTTCATCGAATGACCACGAAAGATGAAAGAAGATGGAACATAAGGGGAACCGAGATATGGCCTGGGTTATTCGCTACGTTCGCTTGAAACGTAGATTTAGATAAGTGTTTTAAAAGGGGGCTTTAAACCTATCTTAAGTCTGGCAGGAGATCCATAAAACACGCAGTCCATCGTGTAAGACAAGGGTTTAAGAGTTTGGGCCACCACGTAGGTGCTTCAAAAGCTCCGAGAGTTTACGCAAAAACTCCAACTTAAGGAGAGTGTTTTTTTTTAGTCCAAGATCAAGCAAGTGCCAAGTCGACCGACAGCGTGAGGCGTCACATGAGGCAGAGCCGAGAGTGAATTCGATTAGGGTTTACATTAACCATCGAAGTCACAGGGGAAGGATTCGAGAGTATTAACTCGACGGGGGGAGTTAAAGGAGTTAAGTGTCGACGAACAGAAAGTGACAGAGGAAAGAGGTGTGCATGCGAGTACATGGGTAAGACAGAAGAGCTGGAGGATCCGTCGATCCATGTCTCTACGGTGTCTGTATAAATCTCAAAGCCTACAACACACAAAATGGATGAGGTAAAGATAGAAGGTATCATAGAATGATACTTTATTAAAACAAGTGGTTTTGAGAATGGATTGCTCTACGAGAATTCAGCATCAAGGAACCAAATTACACGCGGAAGAACTGAGAGTGAAGGTGCTGGAGGTTCACATTCTCTTTTGTTACAAAGTGAGTAGAGTTGAAAGGCACGTTGGAGGCGGCTCATTTACACAAACAAAATCATAGACGACGGGTAACTCCACGGAGGTTAGCGCTGTCCAGTGCAACCACTCAAAGTTTCCTGTTGGACTGTAGTGAAATATAACACGATACCGCCTGGAGACCAAATGGGGGGGATTTTGATGAACAAATGGAGTGTATTGTGGCATGGGGAATGCAATGATTAAATGGGAAGTGTGTTATGCGAGATGCATTACGATCTGGCAGGAGGTTGGCTTAGATAATTGGAGTGCGTGATGAGCAAATGAATAGGGTGGTGACTTCGTTGGGAGAAATGGTCAGATGCATAATGGAAAGACAAAGAGGAGCGTCATAAAAGAGACTTTGTTAACCTCATGGAACGATGTCTTCAGTGGTTTATTTCGATGTATTTCGATGCCGCTTCTTTTTCCTAGTGTTCTGCAGTACTCAGGTCTTGTGTTCATACTCGCTTCAAATGCTATTGTGCTGTTATGGCGTCTATCAACTTCATAGGCTGTCCCTACTTTCTTTGACCTTTTTAGATGTGTTGAATCACACCTTTGTCACTCATTCCTTCCCCCAATATTTTCCTCAAGCTATTGAATCCCCCACTGCAGACTTGAAACTGCCCCACATTTTGAATATGGAGTTCTGTTTCCCAAGTTATCGGTATACGTTTGTGTTTTGTTTGTGTGTGTGTGTGTGTGTGTATCTGCACACCAGTATCTAAAGATAGAAGACCATCTCAGATTTCATCATAGAACGGACTGACCAGTGTTCTGATGTGTTGTACAATTGCCACCAAAAGAACGAAATTATTTTTTTTTCTTTTTTTTGCCGTTTGTTTAGTTCGGTCTTCACCTGCAAATGTTGGAAAAATGTGTAGCTAGGGCCTTGTGATCGGCAGTGACCATTCTGGACTTGTTCAAGATACACGACCCGTCTCTCTCTCCCCCTTCTCTCTCTCCTTTCTCTCTCTCCCTCCCTCTCTCTCTCCCTCCCTCTCTCTCTCCCCCCTCTCTCTCTCTTCCCCCTCTCCCCCTTTCTCTCTCCCTCTCCCCCTCTCTCTCACCTCCTCTCTCACCCCCCCCCCCCTCTCTCTCTCATTCACTTAACCGATCATGCATTTTTCTGCTGGAAGAAGGTCCTGGCTAATAAGTAGCCTCTGCCGGAGGACAAAATTCAAAAGTCTACTGTAAATCAGTATGTATATATATATATATATATATATATATATATATATATATATATATATATATATATATATATATATACTCTACGTACGTACATGTTAGCGTGGTGTGGGGGAAGTAGGCAGAGGGCAATACATCCCTAGGCCGTCTGTCTGCCCACAGTCGCTCTCCTTTTCCCCACACTTATCCCAGCCTCCTCCCACACAAGAGTTCTTAGACTACCGAGGGGCTTTCAGGAAACTTTCAAGACCTTCCTCCATTTTTCATATTTTCAAAGGGGTGGTTAGAAGAGAGGGAGAAGAGGTGTCACTCTCTCTCTCTCTCTCTCTCTCTCTCTCTCTCTCTCTCTCTCTCTCTCACACACACACACACACACACACACACACACACACACACCACAGGAGAAATGGTGTATGTGGGTGGATTGGGCCTTACCTCGTCTGTTTCCTTGAGCTACCTCTAACACGGGAGACGGCGATGCATTATACAAGACAACTAGAAACCGAGTGTGAACGAATGTGGCCTTTGTCTTCTTTTCCAAGAGCTACCTCGCTAACGCGAGAGACTGCGACAAAGTAAAATAAAAAGATTATATATATTTCTTTCTTTCATACTATTCGCCATTTCCCGCATTAGCGAGGTAGCGTTAAGAACAGAGGACTGGGCCTTAGAGGGAATATCCTCACCCGGCTCCCTTCTCTGTTCCTTCTCTTGGAAAAAAAAAACTATATATATATATATATATATATATATATATATATATATATATATATATTTATATTTACTATACTTTGTCGCTGTCTCCCGCGTTTGCGAGGTAGCGCAAGGAAACAGACGAAAGAAATGGCCCAACCCCCCCCCCCATACACATGTATACACATACGTCCACACACGCAAATATACATACCTACACAGCTTTCCATGGTTTACCCCAGACGCTTCACATGCCTTGATTCAATCCACTGACAGCACGTCAACCCCGGTATACCACATCGCTCCAATTCACTCTATTCCTTGCCCTCCTTTCACCCTCCTGCATGTTCAGGCCCCGATCACACAAAATCTTTTTCACTCCATCTTTCCACCTCCAATTTGGTCTCCCTCTTCTCCTCGTTCCCTCCACCTCCGACACATATATCCTCTTGGTCAATCTTTCCTCACTCATTCTCTCCATGTTCCCAAACCACTTCAAAACACCCTCTTCTGCTCTCTCAACCACGCTCTTTTTATTTCCACACATCTCTCTTACCCTTACGTTACTCACTCGATCAAACCACCTCACACCACACATTGTCCTCAAACATCTCATTTCCAGTACATCCATCCTCCTGCGCACAACTCTATCCATAGCCCACGCCTCGCAACCATACAACATTGTTGGAACCACTATTCCTTCAAACATACCCATTTTTGCTTTCCGAGATAATGTTCTCGACTTCCACACATTCTTCAAGGCCCCCAGAATTTTCGCCCCCTCCCCCACCCTATGATCCACTTCCGCTTCCATGGTTCCATCCGCTGCCAGATCCACTCCCAGATATCTAAAACACTTCACTTCTTCCAGTTTTTCTCCATTCAGTCTCACCTCCCCATTGACTTGACCCTCAACCCTACTGTACCTAATAACCTTGCTCTTATTCACATTTACTCTTAACTTTCTTCTTCCACACACTTTACCAAACTCAGTCACCAGCTTCTGCAGTTTCTCACATGAATCGGCCACCAGCGCTGTATCATCAGCGAACAACAACTGACTCACCAATCAACATATAACATACGTCTACCTTTGTTCTCTATATATTGTGTTGTACCACATGTTTGACTGAAAATGGACAGTTTTTACTTGCCCGAAATACCTCATGTATTTCAAGAATAAAAAAAGATGAATTAAGGACATTTAATTCACACAATTTGATGAAGCAAAACGAGTGAGAAAAATGAAAAAAAAAAACCCAGCTTGCGAGTGCTACATATGCAATGGATATGTATATATATATATATATATATATATATATATATATATATATATATATATATATATATATATTTTTTTTTTTTTTTTTTTATACTATTCGCCATTTCCCGCGATAGCGAGGTAGCGTTAAGAACAGAGGACTGGGCCTTTGAGGGAATACCCTCACCTGGCCCCCTTCTCTGTTCCTTCTTTTGGAGAAAAAAAAAAAAAGAAAAAACGAGAGGGGAGGATTTCCAGCCCCCCCGCTCCCTTCCCTTTTAGTCGCCATTCTACGACACGAAGGGAATACGTGGGAAGTATTTCTTTCTCCCCTCATCCCAGGGTTAATATAATATTATATATATATATATTATATATATATATATATATATATTATATATATATATATTATATATATATATATAGATATATATATATATATTATATATATATTATATATATATATATATATATATATATTTTTTTTTTTTTTTTTAAATGACTCGCTGGGTGGACTTGCAACATACCGATATATGTATATGGATGAAACTAAATCATACTGGAAAAACAAATCTTCAAAATTTCAATCAACTTAATACAGCAATTTAAACAGGCAGCACCAAAGTCCACGTACATTGTTACTGAAACGGAGCTTGGCTAAATGTAAAATGATGCAAGTAAAATGATTTAAGGCTATGACACATCTCGCGGTTGGCAAATTATAGAAAACGTCTTGTGAGAGGACCTTTAAGGGGTCGCTAGAGAACCAACACCCTTCGACAGTACATTCCCTTGGGTTTCATGTAGGTATAGGAGGGTTAAAACCCCCCCATCGGAATTTGAACCTTGAAAGGGAGAACTGCGGGAGGAAGAAATGGCACTACCTTTTCTCTACCAAATGACCAAACAACTGAGAAGCAGGCAAGCACAGAAAACTACAATCGGAGATGAAAACGTAAATTATATATTTTCAAAATTGCCGTCAAGCAGATGGATAAGAAGGTCTTCAGAAAATATATAAGTATACTTACAGCCTATTAGTAAACCTACATATAACCTATTATCACATCTCTTTACAGCCTATTATCAAACCTATTTACTGCTTATGATTAAAACTAGAGTACACTTGGTAACGCCGCCTGAAAACAGAAATATGTTAGAGAAGATCTTACATCGAGGATCGAAACTCCCATCGGATATAAGGATGCAGAGTTGAAAATGGACTTAACCACTTTAAAACATGGGTCGGCACCGTAACTTGGAAAACTGTTCAACGACTTCGTTGAAATGCATCAGATCTGCAAACGAAAACGGAGGGGGATACGACCACATTCAGAACACTAGGAGCAGCAGTTCAGTGAAAGAGTTAGAGAATATGGAAGGATTACTTGTGTAGTCACGATAGTGCACAAGGTGGGGTGAAGTGGGGAGGGGCGCTACACTCCCAAGAAACGGCGCGAGTTTAAAAGGAAAAAAAATCATGAAACAGTACGAGAAAAACGTGAGGCTAATATACGGGAACCCCACGAGTGCAAAATTCCAGTCCGTGTGCAGTTAGATGATCACTTGCACACGCACATACACACACAAACATGCACAGACCAATACAAAGACTGACTGGCGTATATACACAAACACACAGGCATGGGGAAGCGTAAATGACTTGCTTAGTTATAGGAAAGGAAACTGGGAAGAGGAGCAGAACTGAAGGCCACTCTTCCTCACGCGTCTGGTATGTAAGGTATTGTCAGAGATTTGTGATTAGAAGGCAAATACTTTTTACAGGAGAAATTACCCGAAAGCAAATATCTGACTTTTTACAGAAGCGAAATCATCCGAGACACAACATGGACTTAAGGGAAGGAGGTCATCTTTAACAAATCTTGTAGATTTTTAGGAGAGAGTTCTTTCTTGGACACGAGGGAGGGCTGAGTGCATTGCTTCTATCTGGATTGCTAAGAAATCCTTTGCCTTCTGTAATGCAAGGGAGGCCGATTAAAAAGCCGAATCATCCCCCAGGAATAAAGGGGGAGGGGAAGACTTCTCCGATGAGCAGATCATTTCAGTGGAAGGGAAGAAAAGGACGACTGTCGGCAGAGCCTCTACGAAATAGGTGGAATGTCACCAGTGGGGTCCTGCAGGGTTATGTATTGGGACAATTACTCTTCTTAACCTGTTTTAATGACATGCCAGAAGGCATGAACTCCGACCTGAATATGTTTACAGATAATGTAAAAAAAAAAGTCACGAGGGAAGTGAAAAGCAAGGAGGATTGTATCAACGGATAAGAGGAACCAAAACATATGCGTAAGTTAGACGGGACACAGGCCAGGAATGCCTGATGAGATCATTATCTCGTGGTAAAAGCTTCAGGAACCTGTGAATATGAGGAACTTGGGAGTTGAAATCGTTCCTAACATGTCGTCCGTGTACCACACTAGGAGAATGATTAGTTAGACAAACCACCTTCTGCCAAATATCATAACAGCTTCCAAGCATGTGAATTTTCACATCCCACATTGGGCCAAAAACTAGAATATGCTTCTCAAATTTGGTCGACGAACCGAAAGAGGTACAAAGAGCTACTAGAGAAGATCCAGAGGAGGGCAACAAAGATGGTACAAGAGTTGGTAGAACAGAATTACGGGGAAAGTGTGGAAGCCTGTATTTTCCTCACCACGGAAGAGAAATGAGTAACGACAACGTTTAAGTTTTTGAACAAGACTGATGATGAGAGAGAATATAAACTTTAGAAACGTGTTGAAGATAAAGCTCCTCTTTTATGGTATAGGGGAGGTGGATGAATGGAATAAGCTGAACGACTATATGGCAAATGTCGACAGCATACGGAATATCAAAAGGCAGAATGATGAGAACATTTTTAAGAGATGGGTCACCAAGAGTGTAAAATACCCTCCTCTTACAGTACAAATAGGCAGTCTCATATTACACAAGCTTATTAATACACGCAGACAAACTACGCACATACACACACGAACAGCCACACAGATGTACATTTCCATGCAGACGCAAGGAGAAACACAGACAGACACGCAGGCAAACCAGAGACAAAGAAGGCAACAGACAGACGATACAAGCACAGCCAACAAGCCATCGATACACATCACCCCATCCGTAACACCGTCAGTGAAGAAAGAAGGTAAAAAGAATATTATTCCTGGCCATGAGAATAATAAGGTGCACTAGCTCTTCCCCCAGCATTACGTGATCAAAAGAGGATCCTCCACCGCTACAGGACTTCAGAGAAACATCGAGGCCAAAGATGAGAGGAAAATAACAATGAACGCGAGTGTGTGCGTGGGAGGAGAGAGAGAGAGAGAGAGAGAGAGAGAGAGAGAGAGAGAGAGAGAGAGAGAGAGAGAGATTTCGTCTTTCCAAGGAATTAGAAAATAAGTAGAATGTACTAGTTTTATCCATACGAGGCGTTTATTGAACAGTAATACTGCCAGTTTTTGTTCCCGACAGCAAGAAGTGAAGATGGGTAGTGTTAGTATGCCTGAAGCTCTATTAGAATATACCTGGTGAACGCTGAATATGCATTACCTCTATAGTAAACACCGCATTATAGGTTACATCATGTCTGCCTATACGATTATATATATATATATATATATATATATATATATATATATGCACAAGTATAATGTAAGCGAACGCACACTTTCGTAGAACACACAATCCCCTCCAACAGCTAGGATTCGAACCTCGTACCATTTGTGGTTGCTGGGTACGCTGCTAACCACTAGGCTATTGCAGCATTATGCGATCTAAAGAAAACATTACACCCAAATTCAGGCATTTCTCACTACTAAGGCTACACGCCTTCATATAGCCGAAAGATATGCTATCCAGGATCTAACTCAGGGACAACGAAAACTTAAAACCTTTCGTTCACGAGACCCCCAGAGACACAAGGGAGGATTCGACAACGAAGGCGCTGGCCACGTTTAACAGCAATCGTCTGTGGTATAGACTCTCGAGCTCCATTGTGGGTATGATCACGTACACATGGGAAACTTCCTCTGAGGTAAGTTAGGACAGAGCAACTAGAAGACTTAGACGAAAAAAAGAAATCTAAGCAGGACTAAAATAATCGAAGTATGAGAAGTATAGGGAAGATATATTTCTAATGATAGAGAAGCTGACGAATATTTGGCACAAGTGGAAAAAAAAGTGTAAAAGGTATTATGGAGATTAGTCAAAAAATCTTGTCAGGAATAAAATAATCGAAGTATGAGAAGTATAGTGAAGATGTATCTAATGATAGAGAAGCTGACGAATATTTGGTACAAGTGGAAAAAAAAGAACATGTAAAAGTTATTACGGAGAACACGAGAGATTCACGTCACTTAAGATACTTTAATAGCTAGTTGCTCAGGAGAGTATGATGTATCTACTTTATATATAAATGTATAATCACAGAGGCACGTACATGTTTGGTTTCTACCTCTATACAAAAGATTTCCTTAGATCTCTTCCCTCGCGAGTGGTAATTAGCAGCGGTGTGTGGTATACAAACAATATCTATAATGAAAAAAAATATCGAATCCCTCCTCACTCTGCCGCAACGCGAGCCTAATGAAGAAGACTCGCGTGGGCTCCGGCGACACCCGATACGTCTCTAAATTGGTTTATAATAACGATGTCCACAAGAAACATAAGAGCATCGGGGAGGAGGAAAAAGGAAAGAGTGCATCTCAAGCCTCGTCTAGGTTTTGGGTTTAGACAGTAAGTAGGATGATCTGTTCTCCTGTGTTCTGTGGTTCATTACAGAAGATGTGGACCTCTAAAAAAGTTAGGGGACCAAAATTCATCTCTACCAGAAGACATTGCTGTTAATATATCATCAGTGGCAAAACATGCTAGGTAGGTGGTTTGCTATGATGAAGGAAAGGTGATGGTATAGTCCTTAGGATGGTTTAGCCTTTGAAGTAGCCCTCAAGGGCTCTTATGTCTTATGCTAAGCCATCATATCCATGGGTCATTTTAGCCCTTCTCAAGGGGTTACGAACTGGTTAATTTCTCGATGTTACACGGACATAAAGTCCATGTTAATTACTGTATGTTTCACGACTACACTAAATGAATCGCATGTTTAACGAAGTTAGCGATCACTTTCATTCATTTTCACAGAGATATCAATGGAATAATATGTTCAACGAGTAAATACGCAATGACGCACTCGTGTTCAAGGACGACCCTAGCCTATAGCGTGCATGGTCAATTAGGATTTTAGACAAGTATGTATAAAGAAAGCATTGAAATATGACATGTTCATCAGCGACATTAGTGAGCAACACTAACATAATACTCATAATTACATGATGAATGTAGCCCCTTTTTGAACATTTTGATTGTTACATCAGTGAATGATTGTGATGTAATGATACAATAATTAGAATCTTGTTTCCCTACTTCCATGCAATGATGAATACTAAATTTCTCCATTATACAATCGCTCTATACATCTTCCCTAACTCCATCCCCCATTACCATGGGATGGTACGAGTGTATACGTTCGTGAACCTTCGACGAAAATTCATTATAAAGAGCTTTGGGGTCCCGAACTCCACGGGTTGGCACGGAGGTATGGGGATTCGGTCCCCTCCTATAACAAA
The DNA here is from genome assembly GCF_036320965.1 of Panulirus ornatus. Classification (NCBI taxonomy): domain Eukaryota; kingdom Metazoa; phylum Arthropoda; class Malacostraca; order Decapoda; family Palinuridae; genus Panulirus; species Panulirus ornatus. The sequence continues at coordinate 79,729,682 of NC_092227.1, read as the reverse complement.
ATGGTCTCGTCTTGTTGAGGAAGTTAACGAAAACGGATGAAGCAACATTTTCTTTTCTTGCTACGTGGATGATATCCACTGAATAGTATGCGATAGAAAAAAGTCAAGACAAAGTGAAGAATGATTGTCAATGGGTATGCGAGTCGACTGTCATTTGGCATGTGAACATAAGCTTGACTGATGAAACCTTTGGTTGTTGGTATCAAGGCATTCACAGTGATGGGGATATGGGCGTTTTCTACCTTATAGTTAGACGCAAGTCAGGAATTAAGGAAACTGGCTATTTGCAGGCGCTTATATTTCTGTGGCATAAGGGTACGAGTAAATACATAATCATGTTGTGCTAACTTTTTTGCATGAAAAAAACGTGTATTTGTTTATGAAGGCTGTTATGAGTGCGACAGAGCAGAAACGAACAATAAGAATACATGGGAGAAATTTGGTCTGCATTTGCTTATGGTAGAGGCATCATAATGTGTATCAGGACAGATCCGCAAACTCAGAGAGAGAGAGAGAGAGAGAGAGAGAGAGAGAGAGAGAGAGAGAGAGAGAGAGAGAGAGAGAGAGAGAGAAAATGTGGTCAATAATGGTTGTCTAAAGTCGTAAATTGAGGGATACGCTATGCGATGGATATAAGCAGCTCCACCGAAAGGTAAAGAAAGCAAGGAATGAGCAAAGAAACGAGGAACAAATCGTATTTCAAGAAGAATACTACGAGCAAATCAGGTTATAACCCTAAAACGTAAGGCAGAAATTCATCGGAAATATAGTGCCATTAAGTCGAGGGACTTGCTGACAAGAGTCGTAGAGGATGATGTAAAGATATGCGAACAGTTGAAGGATAATTTTCCTAGGATTTTTACTGACGTTATGGCTCCAACGCCAACGAGATGGCATGAAGAGGAGGTTGTAGAAAGCGTAGAAATACACATCGATTAGACAGAAGCAGATTGGAGACCTTGTCCTATGTAATTCTCATTGTCCCGATGAAGCATCTCCATCTGCACTATGGACGCTGGCAGAGACGCTCGCCAGGCTTCTGGAAATATCGTTCAAGGTCTTAAGGGGAAGGTAAGGTGACACGGGGATGGAAGAGGGGTAAATACATAGTCTACAAGATACTGGAGAATATATAGAGCATTTTGTAATCGTACTTCGCGTTTTTTGACGCTGAAAGTGCATCATTTTGCAGAGGTTTACGTTGCAAGCCATCGTCTGTCTCTGACCATTTAATCAGTGTCAAAATCCCTCTGAATCTCTGGGTCAAACTTTCAAAATTCTGCCGACGATTTTTATGTCTTCAGGGCGATGATTAAAAGTATAGGCGCCAGGACTGGGACTTGCGGAACCCCGCTCGTCACGTGAAGCCAGTCCGATGCTTCTCCGTTTCCCCTCTCTGAGAAAAAGTCCTTCCTCAACGCGCAGGTTCGAACTCCCTATACAGTGAACTTTGATTCTCATGGACAATCTTTTTTTTATGTGGTGCGATGCTGATAATTTTTCCCTAACCTCATGCTAGAATACCCCTACTTTTGAACTGCAAAGGAGTCAAACCGTTTGTTGGCAAACATACAAGTCACATTCGAGGACACAAAGAAACATTTAGCCAACTGTTCACATCGTATGTCTGGCCAAAGCGAGAACAAGCTTTTCAAGTTCGGTCACCGCACTCAGAACTGGCCCAGAGTTGGGAAACGAGGATGGTACTGGAATTAAGAGAGTCGAACTACAGCGAGAGGCAAGAAGATTTAAATTTGTCCACGATGGAAGAGAGAAGAGTATAGGGTGACTTGATCACCACAATTACCTTTTTTTTCTTTAAACTAATTTGATCTCAACACAGGATTTCTTCTAAAACATTACAATGTAGAAGAATGACAGACCCCTGGCATGAAATCAAGCAACTTTAGAATTATAGTACAAGTACATGAGATGGAACCCAGACAGACAGACACACACACACACAAACGGCGATAACTGGTAAAGTCGTAATCAAACCACCTTATTTATATCTCTCGAAATAAACAGGACAAAAAAAATATATATATAAAAAGAAGTCACAAAATACGGAGTAACACACATCCGCGGGAGTTTACTGTCTAAATCATTTGCAAGGGGGGGGAGGACCCAGACCCGGAGACAATAGTGAGCCTAATGACCGGACGACGCAAGGGGTATAATTGGGTGCCGCGCCCCCCCTCGACCACCGCCAGGGGCCAATTATAGGCGGGTGGTACGAGATTCGGTTTATGGCACAGGGTCTCCTCCTAATTTATAGAAGATTTTATGGTGGGGGTCCGAAATGTACCCAGTGTATGCAAGTTTATTCTCGGAGCGGTAGAGGGAGAAGAAATGTCTCGCATTAATCCAAGAGATTAAAAGCCATCAGTTAGTACTATCAAAAGCTTTTGATTAGTGTATCATGAAAAGCCTTTAATCAGCGTTTCACTCAGAGCTCTCAACGATTCATCAATTGAGCTCTCAGCGATTCATCAAATGAGCTCTCAGCGATTCATCAAACAAGCTCTCAGCGATTCATCAAACAAGCTCTCAGCGATTCATCAAACGAGCTCTCAGCGATTCATCAAATGAGCTCTCAGCGATTCATCAAATGCCCTCAATTACAGTTTCAAACTCTCAGCATCGATTAAAAGCCCTCAATGAGTGGTTCATTAAAAGCCATCAATTAGTGTTTCTTGGAAAGCCCTCAGTCATTAAAAAACCCTCAATTAGCGTTTCATTATTAGCCCTCAGTTATTCATTCATGAAAAAGCACAGTTTCATTAAAAGCCCGCAATCAGAGTCTAATCAAAAGCCACCAATTAGTATTTCATTGAAATCTCTTAGTGTTTCATTAGAAACCTTCAATTGATGTCTCGTCATTAGTTTCACTTATATCTAGGAAGGTTTCTTTGTTGGATGGATGGCGTCATGAGTTTTTATCATCCATTTACTTATTCGATAACACGGTTTCTGTTATTGTAAGACACGAAGAGTGACAAGATAGCATGAATTATGGGTACTTTTAACTAATTCTGATCTTGTGCTATTCAACTTTAAGTCTAATCTTGTACAATTAAAGTCTAAGTCTAATCTTGTACTATCAAACTCATTTGAAGCCTGATGTTGTACTGTTAAACTTTTAAAGTTTAATCTTGTACTATTAAACTAATTTCAAGTCTGATCTTGTGCCATCAAACTTCTTAAAGTCTGATCTTGTACTGTAAAACATTTCAAGTCTAATTTTGTACTATTAAACTCATTTCAAGTATAAATTTGTCCTCTTTAATTAATTTCGTCTGATCTTATACTATTAAACATTTTTAAGTCTGATCTTGTACTATTAAACTCTCTTCAAGTCTAACCTTGTAATGTTAAACTCTTTAGGCCTAATCTCGTACTAGTATTACTTGGGTTGGCTGGTTGATTGATTGGTTAGGTTTTATAGGCCATATTAACTCCTGGGGTCATACATCCATCGACCAAAGACTTCCCCAACACCTTCAGGCCACATACATACACACACTCACTTGTGGTCTATAGTGGACATTACTCTGTTACCACGATGTCTTATGAAGACAGACTACTCGCAAGAAATCCCTTGGAATGGCTATGATAATCCAATAATTTTCACGTTTTCAAAGACCTTGAAAATGAAACAGGACATTGTCACTTAGTAATCATCCTTTAGATTTTGAAAACGTCATTACGAGATTAGTATAAAAATTATGAATTTTCTATACATTAATATTCTAAAATGTATTTAGCCTTCGGTTATTATTAGGTATCAGATTTCGACACTATCATTGCATTGTACCGGGCGATTTGTTGATATCAAATATATTAAGAAATATCTACGGATTGATATCCACCCAGAGTATTCTCCGTGTTCCCAGAATATTCTATGTATTCCCAGGGAATTCTGTGAACAAAGGATGCAGTCTTCTCTGGGTTATATTCTCGCTATCTTGCGTCTGGTTACTAGAGGCAATCTTCACCGACCGTGAAGACTCCCCGGAGAGTCGTTTGACATACTTGGTAAACTGGTGAAACGTAAGACTTCAAAAAGTCAGGGTTTAACTTATTCGTCTGTACCCTGCTTGGATCCCTCCCGAAAATAATGGTTGGAAGTCCTTACACAATTCCTCGCGAGCGACGGCGAGGCTCTTGGATATGACGGCGGGGTCCTTGAGCACGATTGGGCGATGCCTGAGAGTACGTTGGTACTGTCCTCGAGTACGGACGGCCTTGAGACCCTAAGAGTGAGAGACTGTCATCTTCGAACACGACGGGACGATTTTCGAGTTCGACGTTCAAAGCCTTTGAGCGCGACAGTACGATCCTTGAGCATGACGGGACGATCCTTAAGCACAAAGGTATGATCCTTGAGCACGGTAGTACGATCCTTGAGCACGACGGTACGATCCTTGAGCACGACGGTACGATCCTTGAGCATGACGGTACGATCCTTAAGCACAAAGGTATGATCCTTGAGCACGGTAGTACGATCCTTGAGCACGACGGCACGATCCTTGAGCACGACGGTACGATCCTTGAGCATGACGGTACGATCCTTGAGCACGACGGTATGATCCTTGAGCACGGTAGTACGATCCTTGAGCACGACGGTACGATCCTTGAGCACGATGGTATGATCCTTGAGCACGGTAGTACGATCCTTGAGCACGACGGTACGATCCTTGAGCACGACGGTACGATCCTTGAGCACGACGGTACGATCCTTGAGCACGACGGCACGATCCTTGAGCACGACGGTACGATCCTTGAGCATGACGGTACGATCCTTGAGCACGACGGCACGATCCTTGAGCACGACGGCACGATCCTTGAGCACGACGGTACGATCCTTAAGCACAAAGGTATGATCCTTGAGCACGGTAGTACGATCCTTGAGCACGACGGTACGATCCTTGAGCATGACGGTACGATCCTTGAGCACGACGGCACGATCCTTGAGCACGGTAGTACGATCCTTGAGCACGGTAGTACGATCCTTGAGCACGACGGCACGATCCTTGAGCACGGTAGTACGATCCTTGAGCACGGTAGTACGATCCTTGAGCACGGTAGTACGATCCTTGAGCACGACGGTACGATCCTTAAGCACAAAGGTATGATCCTTGAGCACGGTAGTACGATCCTTGAGCACGACGGTACGATCCTTAAGCACAAAGGTATGATCCTTGAGCACGGTAGTACGATCCTTGAGCATGACGGTACGATCCTTGAGCATGACGGTACGATCCTTAAGCACAAAGGTATGATCCTTGAGCACGGTAGTACGATCCTTGAGCATGACGGTACGATCCTTAAGCACAAAGGTATGATCCTTGAGCACGGTAGTACGATCCTTGAGCATGACGGTACGATCCTTAAGCACAAAGGTATGATCCTTGAGCACGGTAGTACGATCCTTGAGCATGACGGTACGATCCTTAAGCACAAAGGTATGATCCTTGAGCACGGTAGTACGATCCTTGAGCACGGTAGTACGATCCTTGAGCACGGTAGTACGATCCTTGAGCATGACGGTACGATCCTTAAGCACAAAGGTATGATCCTTGAGCACGGTAGTACGATCCTTGAGCATGACGGTACGATCCTTGAGCATGACGGTACGATCCTTGAGCACGGTAGTACGATCCTTGAGCATGACGGTACGATCCTTAAGCACAAAGGTATGATCCTTGAGCACGGTAGTACGATCCTTGAGCATGACGGTACGATCCTTAAGCACAAAGGTATGATCCTTGAGCACGGTAGTACGATCCTTGAGCATGACGGTACGATCCTTGAGCACGGTAGTACGATCCTTGAGCATGACGGTACGATCCTTGAGCACGACGGTACGATCCTTGAGCATGACGGTACGATCCTTGAGCACGACGGTACGATCCTTGAGCATGACGGTACGATCCTTGAGCATGACGGTACGATCCTTGAGCACGACGGTACGATCCTTAAGCACAAAGGTATGATCCTTGAGCACGGTAGTACGATCCTTGAGCACGACGGTACGATCTTGAGCACGACGGTACGATCCTTGAGCACGACGGTACGATCCTTGAGCACGGTAGTACGATCCTTGAGCATGACGGTACGATCCTTGAGCATGACGGTACGATCCTTGAGCATGACGGTACGATCCTTAAGCACAAAGGTATGATCCTTGAGCACGGTAGTACGATCCTTGAGCACGGTAGTACGATCCTTGAGCACGACGGCACGATCCTTGAGCACGACGGCACGATCCTTGAGCACGGTAGTACGATCCTTGAGCACGACGGTACGATCCTTGAGCACGACGGTACGATCTTGAGCACGACGGTACGATCCTTAAGCACAAAGGTATGATCCTTGAGCACGGTAGTACGATCCTTGAGCATGACGGTACGATCCTTAAGCACAAAGGTATGATCCTTGAGCACGGTAGTACGATCCTTGAGCACGACGGCACGATCCTTGAGCACGGTAGTACGATCCTTGAGCATGACGGTACGATCCTTAAGCACAAAGGTATGATCCTTGAGCACGGTAGTACGATCCTTGAGCACGACGGTACGATCCTTAAGCACAAAGGTATGATCCTTGAGCACGGTAGTACGATCCTTGAGCACGGTAGTACGATCCTTGAGCATGACGGTACGATCCTTGAGCATGACGGTACGATCCTTGAGCATGACGGTACGATCCTTGAGCATGACGGTACGATCCTTAAGCACAAAGGTATGATCCTTGAGCACGGTAGTACGATCCTTGAGCACGGTAGTACGATCCTTGAGCATGACGGTACGATCCTTAAGCACAAAGGTATGATCCTTGAGCACGGTAGTACGATCCTTGAGCACGACGGTACGATCCTTAAGCACAAAGGTATGATCCTTGAGCACGGTAGTACGATCCTTGAGCACGGTAGTACGATCCTTGAGCACGACGGTACGATCCTTAAGCACAAAGGTATGATCCTTGAGCACGGTAGTACGATCCTTGAGCATGACGGTACGATCCTTGAGCATGACGGTACGATCCTTGAGCATGACGGTACGATCCTTGAGCATGACGGTACGATCCTTGAGCACGGTAGTACGATCCTTGAGCATGACGGTACGATCCTTGAGCATGACGGTACGATCCTTGAGCATGACGGTACGATCCTTGAGCACGACGGCACGATCCTTGAGCACGACGGCACGATCCTTGAGCACGACGGCACGATCCTTGAGCACGACGGTACGATCCTTAAGCACAAAGGTATGATCCTTGAGCACGGTAGTACGATCCTTGAGCATGACGGTACGATCCTTGAGCACGGTAGTACGATCCTTGAGCACGACGGTACGATCCTTGAGCACGACGGTACGATCCTTAAGCACAAAGGTATGATCCTTGAGCACGGTAGTACGATCCTTGAGCACGGTAGTACGATCCTTGAGCATGACGGTACGATCCTTGAGCACGACGGCACGATCCTTGAGCACGACGGTACGATCCTTAAGCACAAAGGTATGATCCTTGAGCACGGTAGTACGATCCTTGAGCATGACGGTACGATCCTTGAGCACGACGGCACGATCCTTGAGCACGACGGCACGATCCTTGAGCACGGTAGTACGATCCTTGAGCACGACGGTACGATCCTTAAGCACAAAGGTATGATCCTTGAGCACGGTAGTACGATCCTTGAGCACGGTAGTACGATCCTTGAGCACGACGGTACGATCTTGAAGTCTAATATAACAACGTGTAAAACAGAGGCAATGATGAATAGGTAATGAGACATGTGGATAAACAAAGGTATATAGATTGCAAAAAACAGAAAAGAAACGAGAATACGTATGAATGAGAGAGAGAGAGAGAGAGAGAGAGAGAGAGAGAGAGAGAGAGAGAGAGAGAGAGAGAGAGAGAGAGAGATGGTTAACTTATTACCCCACAGTCACCGCCACAGGCGACCGTGTTGCCTGATAACCCTATAGTGCCAAACGATGACTGGTTACCGTACTGCCTGGTAGGCATCATCTGTTACTGTGGCATGAATGTGGCGTCTGTAAGCTACTCATTGACGAGAGGATCAGATGCTGCAGCTTCCCATCTAGATCTCCCTTCGTTCCTTCCCCTCAAGCAATCTAATACGATTTCAATCACACGAACACGTTCACTTAAAGGATCATATCCTCGAACGAACGCAACGTCTTAATACTAACACAGACGCGTACCACTGCAAGACAACGAAGCATCTCTAAGGCGTGTAGTTTAACATAGTAACGAACAGATGAAGAGGAAAAACAGAAGCCAATATTGCGCTCCGAACTCATCATCTTGCAGCTACGATGCGCATTGACAGATAACGGTAGCATCTATGGCTAATATCTAATATATTCTTTACAATTATATTTGGATATCATCTTGGACAAATTGAATCTAGAACACGTCGATTTCCAAAGATTTCTGTGTGAAGGGAGCTTGAGCTGGTTAGGAAATGTCACTCAAGTCAGATATATATATAGACAAGTACAAGTGTTAACCCACAAGTGAGGATGGACCGTCCCTCTGAAGCGGAGTGTTACTATTACTGTCCTCTGGAAGACCTCTCTATACACACAGGAAGAACTCACCTCATACATACTGGATCTGCTCTGGACCTGCGGGATCCCCTGGTATGTGGTTCAGTCATAGGAACCCAGCTCAAGTCCTCTTTACCAAGCCCTTGTTCAGATTAGGTCCTCAAGGATCCTGAAAGAAAGAGATAAAAAGATACATCAACACAGATATACATGCGAATATTAGAAGAATACGTCAGTAGGCCTTTGTGAGCTTTGTCATGTGGGGGGTTATTTGGCAAACTGAATGGAATCTGGACGACTCTATCGGCAAACTGGCTGGAATCTGGAAAACCATGTCCCCGAAAGTCATACAAATGTAATGTATCGGGGGTTCTGTCAGAATTCCACCTCCTATCAGGTCACAAGATTTTCCCCGACTCGCTTAGGAAAGTGAAGTGAATTTATGACATTCTACTCATGTCTCATGGGCGATAAGACCCACAGAGATACTCCAGTGTTCTGTCAGTGTTTTCATTGTTCAAGATGCGGACACGGTCTTCCGCAGATTTTTTTTTTACTTGTGCTACCTCGATGCTGGAAGCTCTTTCGTCAGAAGGTGCATCCAGTTCGAAAGGATAATTACTGTCCCAACGACAGAAAGGTATTCTAATCCATGTACAGAAAACCAGCACTATCATACCACAATCTATAGTAATCTTTAAGCTGTATTAACATATGCAAAGTCCAAATCATAGCCGACTACTATATAGGTTATAGAACATTTGAGAGTTTAAGATGTATGGCTCGCTATACCATAGTGAATTAAGAAAAACTACGCAATAGTCGTGCTATAATAAACATGATTTGGCGTACGTAGCTCGCTCTGTTTAATAAACATAACCTAACTTGACGTATATAGGTATTACGACACTAACGTAAAGATCACTATTAGGTCCACCTAACCTGACCTGTATAATTCGCTCTCCAACATCAAGAGAACCTAATTTCACCTCTAATTCGCTCTAACTTGACCTGTTTAGCTCGGTTTGATGCATTACTAACCTAACTTGACCTGTATAGCTCGCTCTATAATGTCAACATTACGTGAATTGCTTTGATGTTTCTAGATAGAGGTTGGTCAGCGAGGGCAAAGCCATGACCTAGCCCTTCTCCACAGTCAGCCAGAGAGATATAGCACAATGCAGTTTTTAAGCAGACGCTATGATACTGACCCTTTTGTTTGTTCACCTCTCTCTCTCTCTCTCTCTCGAAATTATAATCAAAATCTCAATAACCTTGAAGTAGAAATGGTAAATTCTACGCCTCGCAAGTCTTGTTCAAGCAAATGTAAGAAACCAATGCTCCACCACTTCATCATCAACTTCCGCAAGCAGTATGAGAGACAGAGAAAAGTGGTCTTGGTACAGTTTATTCAAAGAAGCTAATTGATTCCGTTCTCATGACAGTGTTATTCCTCCTATGATCCCTCGCATCATGCAGTTGACTGAGGAGGAAGAGAATCGTCATACAATACACAGTCTTAATTAGGAAGAACAATAATATTTCAACACACGCGGGAGACAAAGAGCGACACAGATGTCACTAATTGCATTCATGGGTAAAATTATAATTAACTTGTATACTCTGTGTGTGCAAAATGTCAATCACGCTTCTCTGCCAATTAAGAGTAATTTTCCAAACGCGTTTTATTTAAAAGGTCCGGATATGGTTTTTCTCCGTTGCGAGAATTCCAAAGAGGAATTTCGAGAATTTTCTTCAGACGCTGTGTGAACAAATTTCTCTAAAAAAGATAAAGAAAATCATAGTTTGGTCTGCCCTTGCCTCTGTACTTTTGAAGATATCTTGCTACATTAATCTTTTACGTCAGTTCGTAAAATTGATATGTGTGTATAATCCCAGTTTCATACCGACTGCTGAGGACTCAACAAGTTAAATGTACCTTTTGTATGAGGAGAGAGTTTTTCATCTGGGTAACTCGGTCGTGGATGGACGCTAGGTACGAACTATCCTTTGTCGTGTCTGATGGCGGGAGAGGGTGTGTGTGTGTGTGTTGGGTGAAAGGTGAGAGGACGTGGGTGAGACGTAAGAGCTCTCGTGTTCCTTCTGAATCATCGCATTGCACCTCAACACCTTGAACGTGACAGTACGATCCTTGAGCACGACGGCACAACCCTCAAGCGTAACGACAGTTTAATCCTTCAACACGAAGGTACGGTCCTTGAGCACGATCGTACGATCCTTGAGCACGATAGTACGATCCTTGAACACGGAGATGCGATCTCTGAGCATGACGGTACGATCTTTGAGCACGACGATACGACCCTTGAGCACAACTGCACGACCCTTAATTTTGATGCAGTAACCTGTGACCTAGCCCTTAAGGGTCAAATAATCAGTCATACAATTTCAAGAAGTTTTCATTTCCTTAATCGAAATGTCTGTTTCTTTCATTACACGGATTAACTTTCGGAATTCTTTAGTTTCATTTCTTTCCTGATGATTACGACCTAACCATTTTCCAGGGCAAAAGTTTTTCATCTTTTATCTTATTTCAGTTTTGTTTTATAGTGACAGACGTGGCATGGGCGAAAAATATTGGAGTCAAAATCAGTCTCAGGATAGAGAAAAAAAAAAAAACGGTTAAGGGAGAAAGAATGTAGAAATAAATCACTGGTCCGCAGATGCTGGTACGTAGACTTGCCTCTTAAAGATATATGTTCGAGAGAAGGTGTAAAGGTCATTCTCTTTCTCTAATCTCTTTAATCTCTCGTATCTCTCTTTAATCTCTCGTATCTCTGTAATCTCTCTCTGTAATCTCTCTCTCTGTAATCTCTCTCTCTCTAATCTCTCTAATCTCTCTAATCTATCTCTCTCTAATCTCTCTCTCTCTAATCTCTCTAATCTCTCTCTGCCATTTCAAGCTTCAGTGAAGGTCCGAGCTTAGTAAATACTTGTGTCTAACAGTGAGATCTTTGTGTTCATCAGTACACACACTGACAAAACATTATAGCTGGGGACTCAGCCTCTACGAACACATTAGAAAAGAAATATCAGCTTCTGTAAAGATAAACTTCTACGAGACGTCATTTTGCTCTACTCTGAAGTTAAGGAAAACTTTTGGCCATTCTTTCAATTGTCTTTTATTCGCCTCTTGAAGGGTCTGGTGTGTACGTGCTTGTTGAAAACAAACTTTCCTTCCTCGTCTTGGCGATCTTGAACGACAAATAGCCTCAGAGACAACATGAACATTATAGGGTCGTTTCCTACAGTTTTTGGAAATGTTTCCTTTTAGTCAGCTTCTCTTTGTTCCGCCTCTCTCTCTATGACTAAACCATTTAAGCACACCCTCCTCATCCCTCTCAGTCATACTCAGCTGCCCTCTCTCGCACATTCTTACTCTTAAAGGACCAATCCACCTAACACCATGTATCATCCTTAGGTATTTCATTTCCAAGACATCCACTCTAATTCTTTACATTTAGGACCCACACTCGCACCCTACAGCATCGTTGGGGCTACTCCACCATCATAACACATGACCATCTTTACCCTAACACAGTAATCACTCGTCTTACACTACTCAATGCACCCCAGGACGTTTGCCCCCTAATCCATTCTCTCATCAAATTAAGCTCCCATAGTTCCGCTCACTGCCATGACCACTCCCAGGTATATAAAGCAGTACATATTCCTCCAGTCTCTCTGTTCAAAGTAACACTCAGACCTATCTGTATCGACCCTCTGCTCTATATCATAACTTTACTTGTATTCACATTTACTCATCTTCCTTTCACACACACTAAAACTCCAAGGGCAGTTGCTTCAGTTTCGTACTCGAGTTTGCCACCAGATCTGTCTTCAACGAGCAAATGACTCATTTTCCAGTCCCTTCCGCTCCTGGCGTCTTGTTAACCCACCGCCCCTCCCTCAAAGCCTTTAGAGTCTACCTCTCTTACCACATTGTCAATAAACAGAATACGTAGCCATAGTGACATCATACACTACTGACGCAGACCCTTGTTTACTTAGAACCGCTCACACTTTTCCCTTCCTGGCAACACACACATGCCTTCCTCTCCCGATAAAACCTTCTCATAGCTCTCCTCTCTCACGATATATTCGTAGTACCTTCCACAATATGTTCCAGTAAACCATAGAATTCTTATTCTCTCACCCCATAAATGTCACATACATATTCCTTTCTTTATTGAAGTATTTCTTACAAATTCTAAAGACCAAACAGTGTCCACACATCCTTTACCGCTCTTGGAGCCACACTGTTCGCCCCAGATCTGATGCTTTATGAATGGCACCGCCTTCTTACATCACCATTCTCCCAGCTTATCAGGTGTACTCAAAGTATTTCGGCAATTCGAGCCCTTACTTTCGTCCCCCATGCTTGTATACGACGTCTCTATACAGGCGATCTGACAGCCCTCAGTCGTCTCACTTTGAGCCATAGAATCCTGGATAACTGATGAAAATGATAGAAAAATAATGACATATTTGACAGAAAATAAGGAAAAAAACTAGCTTTGCGATCTACATTTTGTAGCACATCGTCCACACAAACGTAGGAAGACACTTAACTAGAGTATACAACTTACCCGGAGATAAAACCATCATGCCTCAGATTCTTGCAGCAGTAGCTGCTGGTCCTTGATCTAGGCCATCTACCGTAAACGGTAGATACCAGGTAAGCAGCTGCGTCGTATATCTGGCGCTGAGGCAGATATAGAAAGAGGCAGCGTGGACGACAACAACAGCAAAAAAAAAACGCAATATGCCAGGCCAGAGGCCCTACCAGCAGGTAGGCGCAGCCAGCTTTGGAAGGACGTGAGGAGCCTATGATGTGAACGTGTGGCACGAACAGACTGTATAACAGACTCTGACGATCCCTTCCTGGGAGACGCACACGACCCAGAGAGAGAGAGAGAGAGAGAGAGAGAGAGAGAGAGAGAGAGAGAGAGAGAGATCTACGTCCGAAACCCATACAACATACCTACAAAATCCTTGATTTTACCTCAAAGAAATGGGCTGTTTCATATCGCTTCGCCACAACTCTATAGTTATGGACTTCTTCTTTTTTTTTTTTGAGACCTGCGGCCTTGCGTACCGGTGGTCAGCCGGGTAAGGCGATCGGGTGGTCAGCAGGGGAAGGGGATGCTAATGGCCAAAGCTTCTTATCTTTACTTTCTCACTTTTTTCTCTATTCTTCTGCGTGACGTACAATGTTAATGAACAAAAGCTAAATGAGCAAGAGAAGATATTTCATAAATGCATGATGATGTACGACTGGAAATGCCAGAAAGTATGTTAAAAACAGGGATGACTTCAGGTTGTTAGAGAAAAATGGTTTTTACAGTGAACTAGTTTGCACTGCCAGTGATTGGTAGTCAGCGTGATGACAGTATTAACCGATATAATATTGCCAATTGCAAAACCTATCTAAACGTGACCGTGTTTACTAAGCACAATGGTCTGCATATGCACAGAATATCTCGGGTTTCCATGATGTCTTCAACCACCATATCCTGGCAATGTTAGCGATGAGGTGATACTTATTTAGCAAGATACTGAATCCATCCAGTTTTCCTCGATTATGAGTAACAATTTTGGGATAATATCTGTAAAGCTACAACACCCCAGTTCTTTGCATACTTTTGTAACAATTCCTAACCCAAATCTTCATATTTACTCAACCATTCTTTTTTTAAACTATGCCCTAGCCTTGGAGTTCTCATCTTCAAATTCATCTTATCAAGTGATAGTTCCAACAATAAAACATGATTTTACAATTAATGAACTAAATGATAACGATACGATAAAGTAATCGTGCACTCGAAAGAGCAAACGAAATACAGTTTAAAGGTTATATTCTCTTTCAACCCGCGACTTGGAATGTTAAGCCAGCCTTCCTTCCTGGATGTAGCGCTTCTTAGATCCCTGAGCACCAATCGGGACCCCACCTATCATCCTCTCATGTCGACATACTTCTACCCACTATGTATACACTCTATGCTTGACTTCGCCCGCCTAACGATATAAGTGCACCCTTCAACCATGAATTTACCGAAAGGCTTTGTCTAGGCTTATTTAGACGAAGATTTTAGAACTAAAACGAGTGCGAGGTTCGTTCTTCCCAGTTGATAGGAAAATAAAGACAAGCACAGGTACATAGCAGCAAACTGTTTCTGACAATATCGTAGCCATACAAACTGAAAAAAAAAAAGAGCAATGGACCCAAGACCAAACTTTCCATCGTACGTGCCACTGGTGACCCAAGAGAATGCAACTCTAAAGGGCCTGGTAACATTTGTTTGAAGGAAAAGCTAAAGATAAGGTTGCCAGTTGCTACTAGGTTATCATACTGTTCATTTACGTCTTAAGACTGAATGTTTATTCATGAGTGCAAGAGTTAGATTATCTGTCTTCGGCTCATTGTCCTACAAATAAAACCTTGATACTTGACAAGATCCGCTCCTTCTTCACAACTTTGGGCAGTCTTGAAATACAATAAAATGAATGTCGAAGAACAAGACTCACTCTTCATTGCACACACTAGACAATCATAAGACTCTGGTATCCCCATGAATATTGTAGAAGCGATATCTGCCTTATACCCAGCTACTTCGAGTGCTGCTGCTGTTCAGTGTTATTGGTGCAAAGGTCTATCCTACAAGGTACTCGTAGCGTGTAGGAGAGCAATAACCCTCTCGGGGAAAAATGCCATTACATGACTGAACTAGATATCGGATAACTGATCGCAGATGTGTAGTGCGTTATTTGGCAATCTCTCAGCCAAATGTTATCATATTTATGATAGAATGATATTTTCAAGTGACCAAGTTTCTTGTGTTGGTTAAAGAGGTTCCGAAAGAGGAAGGCATATCTAAGAACTCTCAAATCTCTTGAAAGTATAGATATTCCAGGCTTTTTAGCAGAGCAATGGATGTGTGGATGTGGCAGGCTTGTCTATCATGATGATGTGATCCAAAGCAATAATACATTGGACGCTGAAGTCAACTCGCGTCTCACTGTGATTAACGTGTAAGGGGTTTTCTTTATCTTGGGGGATAATGAATTTTGTTTTTATGAGACAAATGACAAAGTATTTGCTGATGTAGAACCACCAACACCTCCGTGAGGATAAGCTTTTTGCTAGTACAACGACAAAATAATCAGAACAAAAAGGAAAAAAATAATAGATGAATAGTTATTGTCTTCATAAACATTCTTGAGAGAATGTTCGTCTCGACATATGTAGCAATGACGCTCCTATGGATCGACAAGTCGTAGGAATAAGGTAGCTTGTAAAATAAATAGATTATGAAGAATTCTATAGTTTATAAAACTCCTTTTGAGGTCCGATTCTTCCCTTGCGTCAACAAACCTCCGAGGAGCTCAGTGCGAGATGTAATTCAGCATCATACGGGAGTGAAAAAAAAATTACAGAGCTTTCCAAATTCTCGATAACGTCATACTCAAAGTTCACCAGACGGCTGCGATACGGGCGCGGTAGAGAGAAGACAAAGACCATTAGAAGCTACGAGTACAATACCATATCGCCACACACACACGAGACCAAGGACGATGGTTGCAAGGGAGAAAGCGATTCACCCACGTTTGTAATACATTCTCCCCCTCGGGAACTCATCAGCCGGAGGAAGCAGTAACGTCGGGACCTCGTTCTCGTGTGCTAATCGAGATCGTTCGCTGCATCTTGCTTAGAGTGGAGCGCCGAATAGTGAACCTCTATAGACCGGAATATGTGTAGTTCCGAGAACGAGTTCGTATGTATCAATGGAAATGCCAGCGACTCCATGTACGAGATTTTGGGTACGCGCAAGAGATGCCCCGAGAGTGGGCTTGTGAGCCTACAGCATCGAGTTTGAATCCATATATAGTAGATTACTGGCAGCCCTAAATGTAATGCCTTACGTACCAGATCACACGCAGGAAGGAGTATAGAGCGTGAATAAGCCCCTGCATAACAAGGGATTTCCAGCCCATGAGACGAGTGTTCTTCAGGCTGTAGGAGTCTCCAGTTATGAACGTGTATGCATGACGATAGATAAAGCTATGTTTAAGAATCCTTCCTAACTCTATGAAACGTCCATTCTCGTTTAAAAGAACAGAGGCGCAGGGAGCTTTCCAATATGAAAGTCTATATGAACTCATTACAATACGGAAATAATGACAACCCTATGTATGAAATCATGTTTGTCTGGAATGAACTGTTGCTCCAAGAACAGCCGTTGTGCACCAGGACACATGAAGCACAGGAGAGAACGTACACTCACGAAGTTATTATGCTCATGTACAGCAAGGCTCTGCACGTGCAGCGTTGAAATGTTAAGCCTCTGTACATAAATCAAGTGCAGTTACGAATCCAAGAAGGTACGCACAGAAGCAGCCCAGTCAAACTACGCTGCGAAGCACTGATGATGGCGCTTAGGAAGTCTATTAACAGCGCTCAACAGTGGAGCAATGGTGCTCAGGACCGGAGATTATGGCACACGGAGGGTAGTAGCAACAGTGCTCAAAAGTCGAAGTGACGGTGCACAGGAAGGAGGGTGTGTTCATGGTGCTCAGGATCGGCAGTGATGGGGCTTAGGAAGGAGGGTGTTCATGGTGCTCAGGATCGGCAGTGATGGGGCTTAGGAAGGGGTGTTTATGGTGTTCAGGATCGGCAGTGATGGGGCTTAGGAAGGAGGTGTGTTCATGGTGCTCAGGATCGGCAGTGATGGGGCTTAGGAAGGGGTGTTTATGGTGTTCAGGATCGGCAGTGATGGGGCTTAGGAAGGGGTGTTCATGGTGCTCAGGATCGGCAGTGATGGGGCTTAGGAAGGGGTGTTTATGGTGTTCAGGATCGGCAGTGATGGGGCTTAGGAAGGGGTGTTCATGGTGCTCAGGATCGGCAGTGATGGGGCTTAGGAAGGGGTGTTCATGTTGCTCAGGATCGGCAGTGATGGGGCTTAGGATGGGGTGTTTATGGTGTTCAGGATCGGCAGTGATGGGGCTTAGGAAGGGGTGTTCATGTTGCTCAGGATCGGCAGTGATGGGGCTCAGTAGCGGGTGGTTACGAGCGATACTGGATGCGCGAGGGAGACGAGGTAATGGCGTTTTGTAAATATAGGTAATTATTCATTGGTATGGAGATGATGGCTCTCAGAAGTGATGGCGACATTGCCCAGTTAAATTACCGATGCCGATATTATTTGGGATTGAGACACCGATCGATGATAGTGGTGGTGGTGTTCCAGAGTGGTGGAGAAGATAGAGTGGTGGTGTTGGGGCATTGGAGCAAATGAGGCGATTCACAGGATCGTTGGTGACTGTTCCTGGTAATGCTTGGTGATGGTGATTGAAGATGGTGATGGCGTTCAGTCAGTCAGTGGTGATAATTGTATACCTAGGAGTGATGGTGACAGTTCCAGGAGTGATGGGAGACTATGTCCAGGAGTTATTCCACGAATGGCGGTGAGCTTTTTGCAGGAATGGTGGCGAATTCGGCCTTCTAAGAGTAGTGGTGAGGCTCATCATGAGCAGCGGTGTTGCTGGTCACTAGAGAAGGTAACGGTGCTTTAGTAGACGTTGGTGAGGAAATGTTCTAGTGGTGACGATGCTCACGAGTTGTGATGACTGTTTAAGGTCGGGCCAAGGAGAAGGGGAGGTTGCAAGTAGATTTCAACTGGTGTGACGCTGACCTCCATACCATTAACCAAGAAGGTCCGTATGGAATACACTCCCTTCAGCCAGAAACACTGAAAATGGGTTCAACAGTAACAGAATGTCCAGTAGGGTAAGGGACATTGCTGCTGCTTATCAATACTCTGAATATCGAAGGATCTCCAGCTAGGACATGTGTAGTGCGTGTATGCTGCAGCCACACTTTTTTTTGCAGAAGTGCAGTTTTATTGATACAACAAGAATACACTGATTTGCTCCTATGTCTTGTGTAAACTAACGAACTAACCAGCCTTTCTCCAAGCACAAATCTCATTTATTCACTGATCAGGCACTTGGAAGGACCCGACTGGACATGAACAACGACAGACGAACGTTTCTATCATAACTGAGACTGGTGTTCGTTCTTTCGATACGAGACCAGCGTTTGTTCATCTCTGATGAGTCAATTCTCGTTCATTCGCAATAGAATTACGCTGCATAATGGGGCTGAAGCTGTAACCGATGGCATGTTTTACAGCACTGCAGAGACCCCTCCTCTGATATACCATAAACGAGTTTTATTCTGTAATCTCATTAGTTTTTTCCCTGCGATAATCGTTTGTCAGTAAACTGCTAATCCAGTTAACTAGCTGTACGGGTATCAGATGGGGAATGCACTCGTTGGGATCAGTAGAGCCAATAGCAGAAAGGAGAGGGGATGTTTGGATGCGTGTGTACTGAGATTTGGGAAGTAGGGAGAGAGGTGGTGATTTTGTGGTGTTTGTGTGTTGGAAAGAAGGAGAGAGAGAGAGAGAGAGAGAGAGAGAGAGAAGAAAGGTAGCTTGGAAAGTCAGAGTGGAGAAGTGAGCGGATAGTGGAGTTGCTGAGAAGAGGATTGGAATTACTAATGGAGGTGTAGTGAAAGGAGGGTCGGAGTGGTGAATGGAGGCTTGGGTATGTATGGAGAGCTCGGGGATTATCAGAGAGGTGGGCTGGAGGAATGATCAGTAGATATTCAAAGGCACCTAACAGAGTCAGAGGGGACCACAAAGGCTTAGGTGGTTGAGTGGAAGATTGGTTGACTGATCAGTGAGGTAAAGTGGAGGTCTAGAACCAAAGTGGAGGGTGGGATAGTATATGGAGAGTCGTAGGAGTGACTGGAAGACTTGATAGGCTTATTGGAGCACTATTGGATGAAGTAACTAGTTGGTAGGCTCGTGAGGCTGCAAGAAGAGTTGGAGAAACTAGCTGGAACGTTGAAGGATACGGTACTACTACTGGATTCGATGATAATGAGTTAAGATGTCAGAGCCTCAGGTAAAAAGCAAGAACATTTTAATTACACATTATTTCACACGTTTTAACTGCTTATATCGGTACGGCGGCTAAACCTCCTGTGTACGAAAGGCTCCCTTCCTCGGGTGTAGAAATTGAGCCTACTGGAGACGACTGGCGAAATTGAGGACTGAAAAACGTTAACTTTTGAATTAGGACTTGACTATATATATATATATATATATATATTATATAATTTCTACGAGTCCACGTGGAAAATGAAACACGATAAGTTCCCAAGTGCACTTTCGTGTAATAATCACATTAGGGGAGATACAGGAAAGAAATATAACAGTCAGTTGATATACAACGAAGAGACGTAGCTAGGACGCAATTTGGTAAACAAGCGATTGTCCAAATGGTGTCCTAGCTACGTCTCTTCGTTGTATATCAACTGACTGTTAGATTTCTTTCTTGCATCTCCCCTGATGTGATTATTACACGAAAGAGCACTTGGGAACTTGTGTTTCATTTTCCCCGTGGACTCGGGAATATACTTGATCCCGTGCAAAATTGTGATCCTTTCCAATATATATATATATATATATATATATATATATATATATATATATATATATATATATATATATATATTAAACACCAATTTGGAGCATATGAACGCGCACTTTTGATAAAACACATAATACCCTTCAACAGCAAGGACTCGAACCAGGACATTTTACGCGGTAGGGGCGATCATTGCCGGTCGGTTAGCGTTCCTAACTGCCATGCGAAATGTCCTGGTTTGACCTTTGCTGCTGGAGGGCATTATGTGATTATATAAAGACAGAATTCATGACGCGAGTGAATTATGGTGGCAATGAATGAAGCAGGCATTTAATGCTCTGATACGGAGAATAACTTCATTCCTTAAGGCGCAGTTACACAGTAATGAAATCTGAGCAGCATTGCCCTTGGAGATATTTCAACCAAGAAAGTATTGCCATGCACACGATGGTTGAAATGCCGTCATCATTGTGAAGCAATACGAAGGAACACGACTATTCACACAAGCCAGTGAGCGCCAAGTCTCCAGTGGAACCACTGGAGGATTGTGTTTTTTTTTTTTTAAATAGATCTTGGATAACCAGCTGCCCCCTGTATTATACGATTCATAAACAGCACAGAGAGATTTGTGGGTTAGACCCTATCTGGAAAAAAGATTCTCTAATGCAACTTTATGATGAGGATTACAATTCGACAAGTGTTTATTTCAGAATATTACAAGCGTGTCCCGAGTGATTTTTGAAATATTTTGTAATTCTATTGGTCCAAAATTACAGAAAATGAATACGAGAGCAGCAAATACGGTCACGTTGCACAAGACAGTAGAATCCCATGGTTCAGCATGGTTATGAATGCTGTTGATAAATTCTATATATATAGTATTTTCAGTATTTCATGGCGTAATTGTGGTAGCCATTATACGATAGAACGAATCTCAGCGCGCACACACACACACACACACACACACACACACACACAGGGGAAGAGCGATGCCTGCCATATGGGCCACATCAAGAGAGTTTATTCGTCCAGTGATTTCGAATTTTGTTCAGAACGAGAAAAGAATAAATCCTTCCGGTTCCAATATATATTTTTTTCCTCGCGCCGGTTCCAATATTTTTTTTTCTTGTGCTTCGCTCTTCCTGGTTCTCCAGGAAGGAAAAGATTCACCGATTTCCGGATTTTGTTTTTTTTGAAGAACTTAGTGCATAGAATTTGAAAATGGATTCATTAAAGAATTTATCAGCCACTGATATTTTCTGGAGAACATTCGAAGACCTTATGATCCATTAAATGATAATGCTTGAAATATCATGCATTCCAATTTGGACACGATGTTTTCTCTTACATACTTCGAACTTTCTCCAGTCCCGTCTTCAACAGAATAATGAAACCAGTCACCCATCAATCTTTTCTTTAACGAGCATAAGCTTCAAATTCATATGAAGATAGGAAAATTTTCTTTCCTTTATCTGCACGGTAAAAAAAAAAAAATATTAAAGCTGTTCATGTATTGTGCCTCTGGGGCTGTCTGATTCTCACACTCATTTAGAAAACGTCCCTTTTTTTCGTGTGAATGTCTACGATATATCTACGAGTAGTTGTCGAAGGTGTATGCTTCTTCTCATAGCCAACATGTCTAACTATAAAACATAGCATTGTTGCTTCTATCATATATAACGAGCATTTGATTTACCAGTTCTATGTTATCACTGATAACCACTCCACGTCTTTTCCTACTTTTAGTAGTGGCTTACAGAGTTTTATTCTCAATCAAATTCTTTATCGTCAGAATGCATTCATTTGCATTTGTCTGCACTGACGTCCATCTGCCATGCTTTCGACTCCTCGATCAGTTTGCCGAAATAACTTCGAAGCTCTAGGTAATCTTTTGACTGGGCCATATTTCCTAATTTCCTGTCATCGCCAAACTTTGAAATTCCCCTGACGAGTCTTGCCTCGCATGTTAGTGCTCTAGATAATGAAATACAAGGGTTCCAGAGCCAACCCTTGTGGCACCCCACTTGTTACACTAAACCAGTCGAACCTATCCTTATTTAATACCATCCTTGCTATCCTGTCCGAGTGTTAGTCGACTATCCACAAGCCGTTTCGATATCCCATACAGTGAGCATTAATCTCACGTATCAGTCTCGTAAGTAAAGCTTTGATGACGCCTTGTTACATTGAAATTCATTTGAATAGCATCCAAGAGTATTTTGGAGTCTTTCTAATCATACTTTTAACTAAACGGTTCTGTTAGACTCGCTAAACGTGATCATTTACAAAATCCATAATGATAATCGGTTATCTTTCAACGTTCGAAATTAATTATGTTATCCCTTATTATCTCTCAACTTTTTTATAACGGAAATGATGCTGATAGCCCGATAATTTGAAGCGCATTTCCTATGTTTTGAAACCTGGTTTCACGTTCCCAGACTTAGTCACTTGGCACTTTCCCTTCACTTGGGGTCATTGAAGCTTACAAATACTTGTGCATCACAATGGAGGATAGTTTCCTCTGAACTGCATTCTAAGTAACAAGGCTTTACACTGGAAAGAGAAAAAAATCTGATCTCTGCTGAGCCCCATAATTTAAACGAGAAAAATTAATAATGCACAATAACCTTTTGAGGAACGAAGGCAATGGCCAGAGGCTGTTAAAAGGCTATCAAATTTTATATGCTTCACGGAAAGGGCAGTCGGATCTAAAGACTAAGAAATCAAATGCTCTCTCAATGATTCAGTGGTGCGCCCACGCTTCGAATATTTTATCCCATTTTCGTCTCAAAGAATAGAGAGAAAAAAAAGGACAGTCGAGAGAGTACAGCCGGAGGTTTACCTAATACAATTTCTCTACGAATCTTCCATATGGCATTAAATCGTCCATCCTGCAAAGTGAAGCTAAATAATTTGGTACAAGCATTCAGAATTAGAGGTTTCGACACATAAGTAACTATGTCTAGACTCTTAATGATGGATACAGACTCATGGGAACGAGTTTTATTTCATACGAGATAAAGTAATTTGATAGAATTATTAACACACTGAACGAATTACCAACGAGAGATATGATGATACTTGCATTAAAGCCTAGAAATGACATACTCACTAAAGTCAACGATTGGCCTTCTTTGCGTCACCGTAGTGAAAAAAGATATATATACGTGATCTATTTGCTTTCCTAACTTTCACACTTAAGTTATGCGAATCTGATATATCAACAACGCAAATCTCTAACAGTTTGTCATCATTTCGTTTTCTTTGCAATCCTTTGTCTTCCTTTGGCTACATTTTCTGCTTATTACGATCTTGTAGACCAGTGATCAACGGAAACACCACTCTAGAACAAACTCCATCATTTGATATGGAACACCCCATCATATCTCTAGTTCTGAAGATTCGAGAGAAATGGCGAGGTCAGTCAGCGAGCGGAAAATAAGCAAGCAAGAAAGAAAAACCTCACATTTACAGAAAACAGCACCAGTCAACAGATTGTCATTAGACAACATCAACATACAATGGGAGTAAGCTGAAGCCAAATAGCAACATCAATGTAACATCAACAGAGTCGATAAACTGCAGACAAGACATGAGGGCGAAATAACAGCAACTCAACAGAAGGAAGACCCCAGAAAGCAACGTTACTGATGCAGCTGGTAGGTAGGTGGGAGGGAGACTACTAAAATGTCACCATGAGACAGACAGCTGGAACACAGCAGC
This sequence comes from Panulirus ornatus, assembly GCF_036320965.1. Classification (NCBI taxonomy): domain Eukaryota; kingdom Metazoa; phylum Arthropoda; class Malacostraca; order Decapoda; family Palinuridae; genus Panulirus; species Panulirus ornatus. Next base: position 79,705,860 of record NC_092227.1, on the reverse strand, counting down.
GAAACGTTGGTTCACGTCGACAGACGAGTGGCAGACGAGAGGGGAGGACACTGAACAAGCAGAAGTAGACAATGGCGAGTGATTAACGAAGGACAAAGGTGGGGAACAGGTGAGTGCTAAACGAACTAACGTCTTACATAATGCCAACGGTGAGTAAGATCGAGGCGAGCAAGAAAAGCAAGTGGGATCAAGATCAGTAATGTGCTGTATATACATCCCATAAGAGCCGACATCATGCGACTCATAAGGACAGACGCGTAGGACGAGACATGGGGAAGCAGTCACTGTGGTGGGGAAGCAGAGAGCCAAGGGACGAGAGAGGACAGGCAGAAATCATGGTATAAAGAAGTTGAAGGAGTTCAAGCAAGGAAACAGACAGACAGCAGTCAAGGGAGAAACAGAAGTAAACGGAGCAGTCAAGGGAGAAAGACAAGCCAAACAGGGAGCAATCAAGGGAGAAAGAGAGATGCAAACAAGCAGCAGTTAAGGGAGACAAGCAAACATGCAGCAGTCAAGGGAGAAAGACAAGCGGATAACTGGAAGACAGGCAAACAGGGAGCATTCGAGCTTGGAGAGGAGCAGACAAGCAGGCTCCTGCCATCACTCTTCCCCTCTGACAGAACAGCTGCGATTGACGAGAACCGCAAGCAAACCGCCCACCCCAAACCCCACCTCCCACGTCCGCCATTTCTCATCGCTGAAAATTCCACTCTGTATGTAGAGAGAATGTTTGGCACTGACGTTGCGGCTGGGGGGAAAAAAAATATATAGATTCCCCACATCCGAAGCAGCGTGGATTCCGGGGGCCCGTCCCGGGAGGGGTATTTGAAGTCGCCATTAAGGATTAAAGCCGAGAGAGAGTGACCAGAAATCAAGCCATTCTTCCTCAGGTTGGCAGGGGAAATTGGCGCCTCGCTCCCCGTGTAGCTCTATAGACAGGTTGTTTTTTTCTCCCTCTCTCGACGGCCGGTGTAGAGAACCACTTGGTCGCCAGGGAACGCTTCATGGAACACATATCGTACCATTGCTCTCTGTAGGAGAGCCTCACACACACACACACACACTGACTTTGGAAACCTTTGTGCCAAAAGGATTACTTTCCATAGAATTCCCTCTCATAGCATTTCCTATTCTATAAATCGCGTGGCATAAAACGCAGGGTGCCTCCAGGAATTCCCGACATGATCGGCTGGTAAAGCCCCACGACAACGCGACTCGCCAAAATTAATAAAAAAAGAAGAAATGCCTTTTGTTTTAAGGCAGATGTTGGTGACTGGATGCAGGCGTTGGCCGAGGCAATGACGACTTATGGCAGTGATGCGTTCCTCGTTCACGCCCAGGCTTATGGCCTACGAGACTTAGGAGAGGGTGAATTAGAAGATGAGAGAGAGGTGTGTGTGTATATAGGGCTTCAGGGAAAGGGAGGGAGGGAGGCGAGATAGATAGTGGGTGAAAGAAATAAAGATATAAAGAAAATAGAGCGAGAAAAGAGAGTGTGACAAGACCTTCAGGTGAATAGATGAAAGCCACGCACTCGCACACACACACACTCCCTCTACCGAGCAACGGCCGCTGTCGTCTACACTCAATAGACCCACACACACATAAAAGCACATAGAAAAACACAGACACAAATATGTGTAGTTTCTCAACTCACGGTGAAAATATGTATTCAACTGTCGAGAACTTTGTTGAAACATTATATTCATACGAACACTCCTCTATACACACACACACACACACACACAAAACCTACCCAACACGTCTGCATTTACGCCTCATACAAATTCCTCGGTCAAATTTACTCCATGAACGTCTCACAGCTTTGAATGATTCACGACAAAGCAACTTCGAATTTAGTATTAAAATAAAATCACTGAATATTTCATGGTGTGCTTGCCTCCCCGCCAAGAACTTTTATTATCGTCTCTAACTTTTCGACTCGAGATGATTTGAAGGAGATTTACAGATACGTTCACCTTATTTACAGTCTGGGGGGAAATGTACGGGGGAATACAGGCACCGACATGTCCTGCCGGATGTGGTTTGGCTTGGTGTGATGGAGTGTGTGGTTTGGCTTGGTGTGATGGAGTGTGTGGTTTGGCTTGGTGTGATGGAGTGTGTGGTTTGGCTTGGTGTGATGGAGTGTGTGGTTTGGCTTGGTGTGATGGAGTGTGTGGTTTGGCTTGGTGTGATGGAGTGTGTGGTTTGGCTTGGTGTGATGGAGTGTGTGGTTTGGCTTGGTGTGATGGAGTGTGTGGTTTGGCTTGGTGTGATGGAGTGTGTGGTTTGGCTTGGTGTGATGGAGTGTGTGGTTTGGCTTGGTGTGATGGAGTGTGTGGTTTGGCTTGGTGTGATGGAGTGTGTGGTTTGGCTTGGTGTGATGGAGTGTGTGGTTTGGCTTGGTGTGATGGAGTGTGTGGTTTGGCTTGGTGTGATGGAGTGTGTGGTTTGGCTTGGTGTGATGGAGTGTGTGGTTTGGCTTGGTGTGATGGAGTGTGTGGTTTGGCTTGGTGTGATGGAGTGTGTGGTTTGGCTTGGTGTGATGGAGTGTGTGGTTTGGCTTGGTGTGATGGAGTGTGTGGTTTGGTTTGGTGTGATGGAGTGTGTGGTTTGGTTTGGTGTGATGGAGTGTGTGGTTTGGCTTGGTGTGATGGAGTGTGTGGTTTGGCTTGGTGTGATGGAGTGTGGTTTGGAGTGGAGTGAGGTTTGATGCGTTTGTGTGAAGAAGGAATGATAATACGAGAGGAAGATGTGGTATAAGATATGACAAATCACAAGATAATGGATGGAGTGGTGGTGTGAGGAGGTGTGGTAGATTGTGATGTATTGAAGGGTAGTGTTAGGATGTGGTGGAAAGTGAAGTGGTTTGTTGGAGCATATGTATTCAGAGGCCTTATTCAAGATGTGAACAGCTTGCTGAATATTTCCTTTACCATCAGTTTGAATGTAATTCTTCGATTTGCCATCAGACAGATGGTTTCTACAACTAATTCTTAAGGTGGACTCTAGCGACAGGTAAGGAAAACATCCACTCCTGAGTTGTCCTCATGCACAGATTCCTGCAGTTTATTTTCTGTTAGATAGTATCGAAGGTGTTCTTTTGCTGTGACCTACCCTCAATATTTCACATTCGTTCGAGATTAAACTTCCATCAACTTTAATTAGATCAACTCTAGAGCCTTTCAAGTTCTCGTATGTTGATCCTCCTTTTAAGCAACACTCAAGACTCGTTCGACGAGACACAGGAAGGACGAACCTTACTCCGCTCGTAGTTTATTCTATCATGATCAACCGAGACGAATCTAGCACACTGGACGTCCATATGTGTCTAGAGGGAAGAACTGATTTACTTTTCACTGTGGCTTTTTCATCGTTTTTTGACGCAATCATAACGTAAGGTCGAGAGGATAGGGTGGGGGTGAATAGATAAAGTCGACAAAATTCATGGAATATGTCCGCTACATTTTGTATGTGCGGTGATGGCCAATGCCGAGCGCTCCCCTAAATATTACATTCCATTTGGTTCATGACGAGAACATGGACTGTGGTGAACACAGACACTGATTTGTTTTTCATATTACATATTAAGAGGAAAACTTTTGAGTTACAGCGGCTTGCGACCTCCAGCGAGTATTGTGGATGCCTTTCTAAACTATAACTTTCAACTATGGTTTGGATTATGGGGTCGATTGTGAAAATCTCGCTGGTTTGATGAACCTGCAACCATGGGAGAGAGAGTGTGTTGTGCCAGAAGGGTAGCCGCATAACCCAGAGAGATCGATTGGCTCACACACTTTTGCTAGAGAGTTCCAAGTCGGCCACTTCACAGTTTATCTCCCAGTATCGAATCAGAACCCACTTGACTTCAAGTCTCCTCCATCTGTGTTCCCTTTTCCTCAGCGTCTTTCCATCCTTTCATGGCACCTACGGTGATCACTCTCTCAGCAACCTGATCTCTTTCAGACAATCTAAACAGAATATTTTCAGTGTCGCAATCTTTTATATTGTGGTTCCCGAGAATTATGAGATAATGAACCAGTCCGCAATATAAAAGCGGTCCAGTCACAGAGATGGGGTTCGTGTTCTAAGAGATCAGAATCTTGAGCATGATGGCAAGTACGTCTCTTAGGCACGAAGTTATGACCCTTAGGGTTATGACCTGACCTTTCCCCTGACCCTAATATGTCTAGATGAAGACATAAGCATCGTACTTATACAGATTCGCACCGTCTTGCAAACTGGTCGAACCAGCGTGTTCGAGGAGTTAAAGCCATTGTAAAATGCCCAATAACAGAGGATCAGGCAAACACGATGTAGATTAGATAGGATGTTCATATCTATACTTTTCCAAGAAATCATTTGAAATTCAATCTACCTCAAAGTCATACTTGCTAGTGAAGAGCTCATGAGAGAAATATTCCATCGTATCCCACACACTAACACAACCTAGCGAACTCAGTGATGCTTAGCGCCAGGTCGCCTAACTATTTTTAAGACGCTAGTGGACAGGTTGTGGTAACAAAAGCTATCTAAAACAAGAGCTGGTGTTTATAAGACGACAGAGGACAGGTTGTGGTAACAAAAGCTATCGAAAACAAGAGCTGGTGTTTATAAGACGACAGTGGACAGGTTGTGGTAACAAAGGCGACTGAATGGCGATGTGTTATCGTACATATAATTCCAGAGTTAATGAAATGTATTCGTTGGTGAAGTATAGAAAGCTTAGGTAGCCGACGTCACACGCAATCAAGGCATACAAAAGAAAATGAGACCATGATATATGAGCCTCAGACTATCCTATTCTAATGCGACTTCAGTCTCACGTTGCATCTGTCTCATCATGAAATATTTCCAGACGTCTGGACGAAATGTCAAGACACTGAGGATGGCCAACAATTTCTCGGCTTGTTTCGACAATGATGCAGATCAACGATCAACAGGTTAGAGAAAAATAAGGACAAACATTGCAATATATTACTTTTTTTTTGCACGAGACAGTCCTCTTTCCTCACTTTGCAGAGCATCTTCATATCATTCGTATATAGAATAACTAAAATGACAGATCTGACGACAGACTTCAGGATCGACAACGTTAAAAATCATTGTAATTAATCTAGATAACGTGAGGCGTTTGTAGGAAAATTCAAAATTCTAGAATTACGGTTAGAAAGGTCACAGCCTCCACATCTAACCATTCTATGAAATCGTGTCGTGGTCTTATGATGGGAACAGCTTATATATATATATACATACGTATATTTCTCTCTTCTCTCTCCCTTGATGATGTGATTGTTACACGAAAGTGCACTTGGGAACTTATCGTGTTTCATTTCCCCCGTGGACTCATGGGTATATATATTTTATTTTCCCTACAACAGCAAGGACTCGAACCCGTACCTTTTGCGTGGTAGCTGGGAACTTTAACCGCTCGGCTATGATCACTCCTAATAGGGAAATGACTAATCGCATCCACGAACAACGAGGTCTAGACAAGTCAAATCCCATCAGGCTCACATTACCAGTAGTCAGCAGTTTTACAGGACTTACTGTCACAACGTGGAGGTATATGAACACGAATATAGTGCATATGAACGCGCACTTTTCATAGAATCCCGTTCCTCATGGATGAGAGACGAAGGGTATTCGATTATCAGTAAACGAATAGCCATTTCCCCTATTAGGGGTGATCATCGCTGAGCGGTTAGTGTTCCCAGGTACCATGCAAAAGGTCCGGGTTCGAGTCCTTGCCGTTGGAAGGCATTATGTGTTTTATAAAAAGTGCGCGTTCATATTCACACACACTAGTGTGTATATATATATATATATATATATATATATATATATATATATATATATATGTGTATATATATATATATATATATATATATATATATATATATATATATATATATATATATATATATATATATATGATGCATATATGTTATAAAATTTTTTTTTTTGGCTGATAACCACGAAGAAAAATTAAATATGCTGGGAACCACATGGAATAACAAACACGATATACAAAGGTATTGTATCCATCCCCCGAAGACATGAATTATCACCAGAACGTTAGAATCTTTGCGTTTCATTTTCCTTGTGGCTACCAGCATACATACACACCAGTGTAAACACAACGAAAATAAGCATGAATTAATCTTGGAATTTTTAACCTTCATTTTGCTCGCCTCTTAAGTTTCGTTTTCAGGCCATAAAAATCGTTGTGAAAAATTTCTTGCCTTATGAAGAAATTAAGATATAGCGTCCCTTTTCATTTTCCCCAGTTAAATGATAACATTTGGAATCTAATGTCACGCAAAGCTTTGCTGTGTGCGAGTGAGGAATGTGCTATCTACTGTTTTTCCCTATGGCATTTTTTTCCCTTTTTCTTTTTTTTTTTTTTTTAGAAAATGAAATAATCGTTTCCCATGAATTTACGTGTCGGGATGTTATGTTGTTGGACTGCAGGGGCCTATCACCAGCTAATGGTCATTCAACCATTCATGATCATTAAGCCATAAACCGCACAACACATAAAACGTACAAAGTGAAAAAATTATTTAGTGCTCCAGTCTAAATCTGATTTTTGTTTTTTTTGGTCAAAATTGTACGTTTTACGTAATGTGCGGTTTACGGGACATTGACCTGTCCACTGGTGCACGACTCATTTGCAGAGTGTCAAGAAGATGGCGCTACGAGCCCTTTGTTAAGGCTAGTGAGGATGCCACAACTTATGAGAGAAGAGAGAGAGAGAGAGAGAGAGAGAGAGAGAGAGAGAGAGAGAGAGAGAGAGAGAGAGAGAACGAGCATGGGAAAGACACACAAGGGAGCCCGATGGCCCATGTCTAGGGTCTCTTTTTGAAACTGGAATTTAAGACAGACGGATATGAGAGAGAGAGAGAGAGAGAGAGAGAGAGAGAGAGAGAGAGAGGAGTGTGTGTGCGTGTGTACATCAATATCCTATTAATATTCACCTTCAAACTTTATGGTCATAACTGCTTGAGAGCAGTGAAAATTTTCTTACGAATACTATAACACGTAGATCTGGCTGCTGTACTAGCAAGGGTGTGACTGCAGCTTAAACATACTAACGAATGGAAAGTCTTCATGATTTGCTTCCAAGATGAACCCATTCCTTCCAAGATGAACACATTCCTTCCAAGATGAACCCATACATATATCGTAAAAACAAAGATAAATGCATTTTTTTTATCTACATCTATTCTGTCGATCTTTACTGCCGATGAAGCAGCTGGCTTTGCAGAAGACGAGTTAAGGGACCTGATGCTCATGACAGTAGCCAGCCACTGAACTCGATCACACCAGGGTACAGAGGATACGAACTTACGTACGGATCAATTCCCCATTCTTGTCATTTCTAGATTGCGTGATCCACAAGGTTGGGAAAAACTATGTTTAAGTTTAGCTTTGACAGAAAACCCTCCAATGTTTGTTCTATTCATTATTACTCAGCCCAACATGATGAAAAGCATCATTCTAGTCTGTGTTTCTTAGGGTATTACCTATACGCAGACCAGAATTTATTGAAGAGTGAAATGCATTCTAATGGATCCATGTTAAAGTATCCTTGAACCTGTCATTGAAGAATCTTAATATGGTAAAGAAATCGTTTTATAGAGTTAAACCTAAACTTTCCCATGATAAAGACTCTATTAGTTTTCCCATTTAGTGATAGATTTTACCTTAATTGCCATCCTACTCAAAACCCTTAACGTCAATGTAGCCTTCAGCGATAATAATACGAGGAGCATCTTAAAGTATCCGTGAAAAACCTCTGCAAAATACCATGTACAAGTTGTGATATATTCGATATTGGTCAGACTTGTAAGGATCTCTTGTTAAACTTAAGCAACATGAATATTGTATAAGAGAACAAGATTCAAATGCTTTGTTAAAACATGGTAGAAATTACGAGCATCGTATAGATTGCAACAGTGCAATTTAGTTGCAAGTTGTACCTCACTGATCAAGAAAAATCTCCGAACCTTCTCATTGAATAGACACAGAAATGTAATACGAAGATTTGTGAAGGTTTATATAAACTGGATAGCTTTATCGCAGGCAAAATTTGTAAAAGGTATCCTGTCTCGACAGCGTATACAAGTTTTATGACAGGCACGATGCAAGACCCGAAAAATCACAAACATGTACCAACGGCGTCTTAGCTTCACCCGTTTATATATATATATATATATATATATATATATATATATATATATATATATATATATATTTCTTTTCTTACGTACTATTCGCCATTTCCCGCGATAGCGAGGTAGCGTTAAGAACAGAGGACTGGGCCTTCGAGGGAATATCCTCACCTGGCCCCCTTCTCTGTTCCTTCTTTTGGAAAATTGAAAAAAACGAGAGGGAAGGATTTCCAGCCACCCGTTCCCTCCCCTTTTAGTCGCCTTCTACGACACGCAGGGATTACGTGGGAAGTATTCTTTCTCCCCTACCCCCAGGGATATATATATATATATATATATATATATATATATATATATATATATATATATATATATATATATATATATATATTATATATGCGATACTCCTATTGATTTCAATAAACTTGCCTCTGCACTGGAGTGCGTAGTGTAATGTTACGTTGAATGTGTCATAATATCCTTATGGACATATCTGCCCCAGGATGTAATATCGTAGATTATTGCTGTCAGGAGGCAATGTCCTTACCTACGTAGAAGTTCTTCGTTCAAATCCTCACACTATCTTTAATATATACGTACACACACACACACACATATATATATATATATATATATATATATATATATATATATATATATATATATATATATATATATATATATATATTTATTTATTTATTTTGCTTTGTCGCTGTCTCCCGCGTTTGCGAGGTAGCGCAAGGAAACAGACGAAAGAAATGGCCCAACCCACCCCCATACACATGCATATACATACACGTCCACACACGCATACATACATACCTATACATCTCAATGTACACATATATATACACACAGACACATACATATATATACCCATGCACACAATTCACACTGTCTGCCTTTATTCATTCCCGTCGCCACCCCGCCGCACATGGAATACCATCCCCCTCCCCCCTCATGTGTGCGAGGTAGCGCTAGGAAAAGACAACAAAGGCCCCATTCGTTCACACTCAGTCTCTAGCTGTCATGCAATATGTTACTCTGTTGCTGTCTCCCGCGTTAGCGAGGTAACGCAAGGAAACAGACGAGAGAGTGGCCCAACCGACCCACATACATGTATATACATAAAGGCCCACGCACACACACACACACATATATACATACCTATACATTTCAACGTATACATATATACCTACACATGTACATCTTCATACATGCTGCCTTTATCCATTTCCGTCGCCACTCCACCACACATGAAATGGCACACCCTTCCCCACTGTGCGCGCGCGAGGTAGCGCTAGGAAAAGACAACAAAGGCAACATTCGTTCACAATCCGTCTAACTGTCATGTGTAATGCACCGAAACCACAGCTCCCTTTCCACATCCAGGCCCCACAAAACTTTTCATGGTGTAACCCAGACGCTTCACATGCCCTCGTTAAATCCATTAACAGCACGTCGACTCCAGTATATCAACGTTCCAATTCACTATTCCTTGCACGCCTTTCACCCTCCTGTATGTTACGGCCACGATCGCTCAAAATCTTTTTCACACCATTCTTCCACCTCTTCGTTCCCTTCACCTCTGCCGCATATATCCTATGTCAATCTTTCCTCAAATTCTCTCCATGTGACCAAACCATTTCAATACACCCTCTTCTGCTCCCTCAACCACACTTTTTATGACCACACATCTCTTACCCTTTCATTACTTACTCGATCAAATCACCTCACCACATATTGTCCTCAAATATCTCATTTCCAACACATCCACCCTCCTCCGCACAACCTAATCTATAGCCCATGCCTCGCAACCATAACATTGTTATAACCACTATGCCTTCAAACACACCTATTTTTGTTCTCAGAGATGACGTCTCGCATTCCACACAATCTTTAACGCTCCCAGAACATTCGCCCCCTCCCCGACCCTGTGCCTCACTTCTGCTTCCATGGTTCATGCGCTGCCAAATCTGCCCTCAGATATCAAACACTTCTCTTCCTTCAGTTTTTCTCCATTCAAACTTACCTCCCAATTTACTTGTCCCTCAACCATACTGAACCTAATAACCCTACCGTATTATATATATATATATATATATATATATATATATATATATATATATATATATATATATATATATTATCCCTGGGGATAGGGGAGAAAGAATACTTCCCACGTATTCCCTGCGTGTCGTAGAAGGCGACTAAAAGGGAAGGGAGCGGGGGGCTGGAAATCCTCCCCTCTTGTTTTTTTTTTCCCAAAGAAGGAACAGAGAAGGGGGCCAGATGAGGATATTCCCTCAAAGGCTCAGTCCTCTGTTCTTAACGCTACCTCGCTAACGCGGGAAATGGCGAATAGTATGAAAGAAAAAGATATATATATATATATATATATATATATATATATATATATATATATATATATATATATATGACTCATGTGTATGGGTTAGCTTTCCTGACAGTAAAGCATTCACGGGCCGGCCAGGGTCGAGCGCATGGGTTCGCATCCTGGTTACGGTGGTCGGTCCACAGTCAATCCAGCTGTTTATCCACCCCTATGGATTGGTCGATAAAATGGGTACCTGAGAGGATATATATATATATATATATATATATATATATATATATATATATATATATATATATATATATATATATATATATCTTACATCAAGATTTGCTGTCCCAGAAAATAAGTCAACTGTGGTTTGTCTACGAGTGGACTCCTAACTATACGCGCCATCTCGTTTGGTACACATTAACAATAAACGTTTGTGGTTTACACTTCTTGTTTAAGCCTATATATTCCTGAAGTATGGTGCATTCCATAGGACCTAACAAGTGGTCTACGGTTGGAGTCCATTCGTATGGTCCTTATCTCTGCACAGCAGCTGCATTCCGTTCCCTTGTTCCACATCATCGGAAGGAATGGGTGGTGTGCAACCGTGTATCACACTGCGTTCCAAAATTTACTTTCGTCTTATATACAAGCAGTGCTCATATCTGTTATACAGCCGTGCACCGTACTTAAGAGGTCCAAACTAAGGCTCATCCATCACACTCTTAAAAAAAGAGAAAGGGATAGAGAGAAAGAAAAAAAATAACACAACCGCAAAGCAGCAGCAGAACGTATGAAATCGGTGGCCATAACTTTCCCGCTCAAAAATATTGCTGAAGTTTACATTTAAAAGACGCCGTTCAATCTCGCAGTTTGCCCAGGTCGGCGCGGTTTAAAAGCTAGTGAGGCGAGTCACCTAAAGTTGGAAGGCCCCGAGGATACAAGAGATTACTTAGCATACATATTAGGTGTGTACGGTGGGTCGAGGCCACGCTTCTTGGGCTCCCAGTATTAATCGGTAAAATCTGAAGACTAAATGGGAAAGAGTAAAGGAAAGGTAGATAAGAGTGAGGACTTTGTAAATTAAAGCCGAAGGAGGAGGACGAACGAACCCGAGGGACCCCTGCAGCAGCTGTTGGGTTCAAAAGCCAAAGATAATGACAAAGAAAATAACTTTGATAATAGGGGGGAAAAACGTCCATTAAAGGATGAGAAAAAAGGTAAAACATGGTACACATATGAAATGATTACACGGAAGAGGTTAAAGAAATCGTATTGAACATTCAGAGACTGTGCATAGCAGAGACATTGATATAATAGTAACTATAACAGCCTACGTAATTCATAGCATGGTTACAGATACCGTTTGGGACCAGTGTGTTTTTATACCTTATGATAATGCTAAATGTTTTATAACGTCGATACGAGCTTCAAAGGACGTACAGGTGTTTGTTCCTGCAAGACTCGTGTGTTCTTGATTATACGATGATCTCATTCAAAAACAAACTGACGAATTCGCGTTCACATAACACAACCACATAACGCCAGTATCTTTAACGCACCCCTCGGTGCTTCGGGACTGAAGACTAATTCATGTGCCATCATCTTCACCTTTTCTAAGGGACCGTGTCATGTTAAGGATAAAAATGAATACAGAGTGGGGGAGGCATAGGTGAGCACGAGGAGAATGAGTGTTAAGATAGTATTCACAAATTTAGACAGAGGGAGTCGAAGTTCCTCGAGGCTACGAGGGATACATAGAAAATAGTCGAGGGATTTGTTGATATTTCTAACGTGTTCCTTCAGGCTTAGCTTAATGCCGAGAGCGACACTAACTTAGTGGACTGATCACCCTGGAGGTGTCTGGGACCTAACGAGAAGGTAAGAGTTTGCTGAAGCCGAGACTATTGTAGACATTTAGGGTACTTGATTACGTTGAAGGGGTTACGATGATCCAGCCCTGAAAAGTAGTTTCGGGAGATTTGGACCATTGTGTATTCCATAGAACCTACAGTCGTTGCGAATTCCAATGGAAGAAAGATCACTGTATCTCCAGCTATCAAGTACATTATTTGGGGTATTTGTCTATGAGAACCTTTAAGCAATAGGGTCCCCATCTTTGCACCCTATGCGACACAACACGTGAGGGACTGGAAGGTGTAGATGACTGAAGTGTCCAGCCTGGCCACGCTCACGGAGAAAGTCAGCAAGCAATGGACAATAGGATTTCTATGGAGCCTATCTTTATCTTGATGTCTGTGCTATAGTTGTCCAGATCGAAAGCTTTGGTCGATGTGATGAAAGAGCACAAAAGGTCACGAGTTTCTTTAGGTTGCAAGACGTAAGGTTTAGGATCGAAACTCGACGGATGATCGTGGGTAAGCGGTACGAAGGTGATCCCTAAGACGTTGAACCGATCTGTCACTGAAGAAGCGAATGACGCAGTTTCTCATTTCCGTGGCAGATGTCTGATGACTCAGATGCTGTACATTGGTAATAGAACATTCCTTTGTGGTAAGCATTTCACGAATGTCTAGTGAAAGTGTTCTATATGGGTTAGTGCTGTGGTAGAAGGCCCGGTCTCGCTGCTGCATCAGTCTCGTAATGCAGTTTGCCATCCAGGGCACGTCATTTGGGTGATCTAACAGATTTCTCGAGGAAGACAAACGAATACGTAGTAGCTCAACAGACCACTGGGGCACCTCGAGGTTCTTTGTGATAGAGGAAGAGCCATGATGAAACTCAAAGATCGGTGTGGAAGAAAATAAAAGACATATGTATACGTATCTAAAATAGAATTGTAAACTTTTCATGTAGCCAAGAAGGCATTAATATTATTGTCAGTCGGATTTAAGGCGAAATATAAAGTTTCTTCTTGAACGTATCTGTGGTTTTACTTCTACTACTCTAATCAGCAAATCATTCAACACGTCATCATTCCTTTTTCAGCAACACTTTGCCCAATTCGAGATAAGACGCTTTTGCCCACGAGTCTAACTATTACTAAGAGTGAAACCAGAAAAATCAATTTCAGAGTAACTCATTAGATATAGACTTTCGAAGCCAATGATAATTTTGAATGCTTGAACCAGATCACTTCTTAAACTTCTTGTTTTCTAAGCTAAATAGATACAAGGCGTTTAGTCTGCTCGCGCATGATTTGTTTCTCAGTCCGGGAATCCATCTTGATAGCTCGCCTCTGTACTCTCTCCCGTTGGAGATCCACCGACGATTTATCGAGTGTTAGGATAATTCCCCTGGTCTGAAATTCAACAGCCTTACGCATAAATCAAATAACTTTTGCTCGCCGCTTTTAACTTGCTTCTTTGCGCGCTTCTTACTCGGCTCTATAGATTATTACTCAAGTCTCTTACCTCATTTGCAGTTCAACAGAATTCATACCGCAGCTTGCCTTCAGTTTCACTAACCGGTATGTAAAGCTTTGCACTGATCAATATTAGAATTAATTCAACATCTGTGAGCCCATTCGATCAGTTTGTCTATGTCCGTTTAAAGATGCAGACGTTCAATATCTGTTGAAGAATTATTTCCCATAATAGTATCGTTTGCAACTTTTCGGTATCTTACAATGCAGCCAGTTATCAATATCATGGATGTATGTGATATGTAACCTATAATGTATTTCAATCGTTTGGGGTCCAGTCCCTTGATCTCTGTGCACTCTGTATCCTCTTCTGCGCCACAACCCACAGGATGGGTAGGAGCGCACAATATCAAGTCAGCTCTTGCGGCAAAATTCAAATTTCAGTGTATAAGAAAACCGGTTTTCAGACTAATCACTTATTACATTAAACCATTTTGAGGCTTGACCATTAATCATTTCCGTTTACGGCAAGTCAAACCAAATGCCCTAACTACGGAAGGACAGACCTTGCACGATCAATGGTCTATATCAGAAATGGTACTGACGAAGTGATCCCATTTAAGTTTCTACGTCATTCACGCACAGGTCCTCAATCCATGGAAAGGGAACAATCCACTACCAGGGATCTCCAATGTATCTGATGAACCTACTAGTGTTGATATAACCGGAAAGATTATGCCATCACGGATGCAAGAGCAGCCAGAGGAACAGTAGTAAGAACACAAAACATTCAACTGGTAATATAAAACGCAATTCGTGATTATGTTTTCTGGATTCGCTGGCTATTGTCTTATCACAAGACCTAAGCGTAAGTACCTGAAAGTTACTAACCCATGCTCTTCCGTTCGTCCAAATTTCTTACGATTTTTAAGGCAATAAAAACCAAGAAGAAACCCAAACACCAGATCTTTACGTCGATTACTTTCTACGTTCACTATCAATTATATTCAACAGCATCATTCCTGCAATTGAGATTAATATACTAATTAAAACTTGCTTTTTCATTTTCATATGGACACAGGGAAAATAATTTTGTTCGTCGGAAATTATAAAGAAACATCCAGCATGTTTCCGATCAGCAAATTATACCAGCCATCGAGGGCCCACTTTTAGTGAAATCAATTAGCCTTTTCCTACCATCTAATTATACATATTTATTCATTTATCTTATTTTGTCGCTGTCTCCCGCGTTAGCGAAGTAGCGCAAGGAAACAGACGAAAGAATGGCCCAACCCACATACACATGTATATACATACACGTCCAGACACGCACATATACATACCTATACATCTCAACGTATATATATATTTCTTTTCTTTTCTTTTAAACTATTCGCCATTTCCCGCGTTAGCGAGGTAGCGTTAAGAACAGAGGACTGGGCCTTTTTTGGAATATCCTCACCTGGCCCCCTCTGTTCCTTCTTTTGGAAAAATGTAAAAAAAAAAAAACGAGAGGGGAGGATTTCCAGCCCCCCGCTCCCTCCCCTTTTAGTCGCCTTCTACGACACGCAGGGAATACGTGGGAAGTATTCTTAATCCCCTATCCCCAGGGATATATATATATATATATATATATATATATATATATATATATATATATATATATATATATATATATATATTTTTTTTTTTTTTTTTTTTTTTTTTTTATACTTTGTCGCTGTCTCCCGCGTTTGCGAGGTAGCGCAAGGAAACAGACGAAAGAAATGGCCCAACCCCCCCCCATACACATGTACCTACACGTCCACACACGGAAATATACATACCTACACAGCTTTCCATGGTTTACCCCGGACGCTTCACATGCCCTGCTTCAATCCACTGACAGCACGTCAACCCCTGTATACCACATCGCTCCAATTCACTCTATTCCTTGCCCTCCTTTCACCCTCCTGCATGTTCAGGCCCCGATCACACAAAATCCTTTTTCACTCCATCTTTCCACCTCCAATTTGGTCTCCCTCTTCTCCTCGTTCCCTCCACCTCCGACACATATATCCTCTTGGTCAATCTTTCCTCACTCATTCCTCTCCATGTGCCCAAACCATTTCAAAACACCCTCTTCTGCTCTCTCAACCACGCTCTTTTTATTTCCACACATCTCTCTTACCCTTACGTTACTTACTCGATCAAACCACCTCACACCACACATTGTCCTCAAACATCTCATTTCCAGCACATCCATCCTCCTGCGCACAACTCTATCCATAGCCCACGCCTCGCAACCATACAACATTGTTGGAACTACTATTCCTTCAAACATACCCATTTTTGCTTTCCGAGATAATGTTCTCGACTTCCACACATTCTTCAAGGCTCCCAGAATTTTCGCCCCCTCCCCCACCCTATGATCCACTTCCGCTTCCATGGTTCCATCCGCTGACAGATCCACTCCCAGATATCTAAAACACTTCACTTCCTCCAGTTTTTCTCCATTCAAACTCACCTCCCAATTGACTTGACCCTCAACCCTACTGTACCTAATAACCTTGCTCTTATTCACATTTACTCTTAACTTTCTTCTTCCACACACTTTACCAAACTCAGTCACCAGCTTCTGCAGTTTCTCACATGAATCCGCCACCAGCGCTGTATCATCAGCGAACAACAACTGACTCACTTCCCAAGCTCTCTCATCCCCAACAGACTTCATACGTGCCCCTCTTTCCAAGACTCTTGCATTTACCTCCCTAACAACCCCATCCATAAACAAATTAAACAACCATGGAGACATCACACACCCCTGCCGCAAACCTACATTCA
This sequence comes from Panulirus ornatus, assembly GCF_036320965.1. Lineage (NCBI taxonomy): Eukaryota > Metazoa > Arthropoda > Malacostraca > Decapoda > Palinuridae > Panulirus > Panulirus ornatus. The sequence continues at coordinate 79,689,188 of NC_092227.1, read as the reverse complement.
CTGAGAACCAATCACTTTCCTCTCTTCCTACACGTACACATGCCTTACATCCTCGATAAAAACTTTTCACTGCTTCTAACAACTTGCCTCCCACACCATATATTCTTAATACCTTCCACAGAGCATCTCTATCAACTCTATCATATGCCTTCTCCAGATCCATAAATGCTACATACAAATCCATTTGCTTTTCTAAGTATTTCTCACATACATTCTTCAAAGCAAACACCTGATCCACACATCCTCTACCACTTCTGAAACCACACTGCTCTTCCCCAATCTGATGCTCTGTACATGCCTTCACCCTCTCAATCAATACCCTCCCATATAATTTACCAGGAATACTCAACAAACTTATACCTCTGTAATTTGAGCACTCACTCTTATCCCCTTTGCCTTTGTACAATGGCACTATGCACGCATTCCGCCAATCCTCAGGCACCTCACCATGAGTCATACATACATTAAATAACCTTACCAACCAGTCAACAATACAGTCACCCCCTTTTATATATATATATATATATATATATATATATATATATATATTTTTTTTTTTTTTTTTTTTTTTTTTGCTTTGTCGCTGTCTCCCGCGTTTGCGAGGTAGCGCAAGGAAACAGACGAAAGAAAAGGCCCAACCCACCCCCATACACATGTATATGCATACGTCCACACACGCAAATATACATACCTACACAGCTTTCCATGGTTTACCCCAGACGCTTCACATGCCTTGATTCAATCCACTGACAGCACGTTAACCCCGGTATACCACATCGCTCCAATTCACTCTATTCCTTGCCCTCCTTTCACCCTCCTGCATGTTCAGGCCCCGATCACACAATCTTTTTCACTCCATCTTTCCACCTCCAATTTGGTCTCCCTCTTCTCCTCGTTCCCTCCACCTCCGACACATATATCCTCTTGGTCAATCTTTCCTCACTCATTCTCTCCATGTGACCAAACCATTTCAAAACACCCTCTTCTGCTCTCTCAACCACGCTCTTTTTATTTCCACACATCTCTCTTACCCTTACGTTACTTACTCGATCAAACCACCTCACACCACACATTGTCCTCAAACATCTCATTTCCAGCACATCCATCCTCCTGCGCACAACTCTATCCATAGTCCACGCCTCGCAACCATACAACATTGTTGGAACCACTATTCCTTCAAACATACCCATTTTTGCTTTCCGAGATAATGTTCTCGACTTCCACACATTCTTCAAGGCTCCCAGAATTTTCGCCCCCTCCCCCACCCTATGATCCACTTCCGCTTCCATGGTTCCATCCGCTGCCAGATCCACTCCCAGATATCTAAAACATTTCACTTCCTCCAGTTTTTCTCCATTCAAACTCACCTCCCAATTGACTTGACCCTCAACCCTACTGTACCTAATAACCTTGCTCTTATTCACATTTACTCAACTTTCTTCTTTCACAAACTTTACCAAACTCAGTCACCAGCTTCTGCAGTTTCTCACATGAATCATCCACCAGCGCTGTATCATCAGCGAACAACAACTGACTCACTTCCCAAGCTCTCTCATCCCCAACAGACTTCATACTTGCCCCTCTTTCCAAAATTCTTGCATTCACCTCCCTAACAACCCCATCCATAAACAAATTAAACAACCATGGAGACATCACACACCCCTGCCGCAAACCTACATTCACTGAGATCCAATCACTTTCCTCTCTTCCTACACGTACACATGCCTTACATCCTCGATAAAAACTTTTCTCTGCTTCTAACAACTTTCCTCCCACACCATATATTCTTAATACCTTCCACAGAGCATCTCTATCAACTCTATCATATGCCTTCTCCAGATCCATAAATGCTACATACAAATCCATTTGCTTTTCTAAGTATTTCTCACATACATTCTTCAAAGCAAACACCTGATCCACACATCCTCTACCGCTTCTGAAACCACACTGCTCTTCCCCAATCTGATGCTCTGTACATGCCTTCACCCTCTCAATCAATACCCTCCCATATAATTTGCCAGGAATACTCAACAAACTTATACCTCTGTAATTTGAGCACTCACTCTTATCCCCTTTGCCTTTGTACAATGGCACTATGCACGCATTCCGCCAATCCTCAGGCACCTCACCATGAATCATACATACATTAAATAACCTTACCAACCAGTCAACAATACAGTCACCCCCTTCTTTAATAAATTCCACTGCAATACCATCCAAACCTGCTGCCTTGCCGGCTTTCATCTTCCGCAAAGCTTTTACTACCTCTTCTCTGTTTACCAAATCATTTTCCCTAACCCTCACACTTTGCACACCACCTCGACCAAAACACCCTATATCTGCCACTTTATCATCAAACACATTCAACAAACCTTCAAAATACTCACTCCATCTCCTCCTCACATCACCACTACTTGTTATCACCTCCCCATTTGCGCCCTTCACTGAAGTTCCCATTTGCTCCCTTGTCTTACGCACTTTATTTACCTCCTTCCAGAACATCTTTTTATTCTCCCTAAAATTCTCCCTAATATATATATATATATATATATATATATATATATATATATATATATATATATATATATATATATATATATTTACACACACAGACGTCTTACGATCAGGAACAACAAGAAAGATTTATATTTGAATGAAGAAAAAGTATACCCATCTGTTTATCAAAGCTATACTGATTTACAAAATCCTTATCTACAAATATAAATTATATACGAAAGATGTAGAGAGATGGATACAGTCATTTAACCTTTGACCCCTCTGACCACCATGACAGGAGTGGAACTTGTGGCCACTGGGAAGCGTGACCCATACCAACACAAACGAAAGCCACACACACACAACCCGTCCCTCCGCCGCCGCCCACCACCAGCCATTGTTATGCTAAATGGCGCGCCCCTTTCTTGCTTTCCTGAGACGAAAAAAGTTCAAAGCTAGAAGTTTACAAGTTGTTAGGGGGCGAGGGGTTGGTCCCGACGTGTCCAAAGTACATCAGATTGAAGACAGGAGTTACGGTGGGGAAATCTTATTACATCCTGCCATAAGTGCCCTCTTAATACATACATATATATATATATATATATATATATATATATATATATATATATATATATATATTTATATGCAAAATGTACACAAGTGATGAGTGTACATAAAGGGAAAGCTACAAAGATAGGGAAAGCACGAAGTGTGAAGAGCTTTCATGTATTTCATTGTCAAAACCGAAGAACGAGACTTGACAATGTATATGCGAAAGCGCTTGACATTCCGTATATTCCAATATCTAGTTATACCAGCATTATATTATATATATATATATATATATATATATATATATATATATATATATATATATATATATATATATATATATATGATATATATATAAATGAACGAATATAGTGCATATGAACGCGCACTTCCATATAACATACAAACCAACAACCTGGATCAAACCCGGGACCCGTGCTTAGTACGGGCGATCATAGTCCAGCGGTAGTGCTCCCGCCTTCTACGCAGGGTTCCCGGGTTCGATCCTAGTTGTTGGAGGTTTATATATATATATATATATATATATATATATATATATATATATATATATATACATATTTAAATTTGTGTGTGTGTGTGTCTGTAGGGTTGTGGAAATGACTTAATGAAAACCCAACATTACTAAAACATTGCCACGACCTCAAGACTACCAGAAATGAACATAAACTCATGACTAATCTAAATCCAGAGAATCTAGGACTCTACAACCATTCTCATCCTCACTTCAAATGATCCCACTCTCTGCCTCCACCAGACTTTCCCCAGGAGCGGAGACCTCAAACAAACCCCACAACCGTTGACCCAACGAGTTTGACCCCTACCGACCACACCAGTCCTCCGAGGGAACACGGTCCACTAATCAACATATCTACGTCACCACTCTCATTTGTAACATTCCAAGACGTGATTCATTCTTGTTCTTTAGATAATGTTGCATTATTCATACTCAGTTTCACTAAAGATGTACCCGAAATGTCTCCTGTACTTGAATAAAATGAATGAATATAGGACATTTAACACAATCTGACAAAGCACAACGTGTGGGGAGAAAATATTTTAAAAAACAAGCTAGTTAATGCCAGATGTAAAGGTCTAATGATATATATATATATATATATATATATATATATATATATATATATATATATATATATATATATATATATATATATATATATATGTGTGTGTGTGTGAAAGAAGAAAGTTAAGAGTAAATGTGAATAAGAGCAAGGTTATTAGGTACAGTAGGGTTGAGGGTCAAGTCAATTGGGAGGCGAGTTTGAATGGAGAAAAACTGGAGGAAGTGAAGTGTTTTAGATATCTGGGAGTGGATCTGGCAGCGGATGGAACCATGGAAGCGGAAGTGGATCATAGGGTGGGGGAGGGGGCGAAAATTCTGGGAGCCTTGAAGAATGTGTGGAAGTCGAGAACATTATCTCGGAAAGCAAAAATGGGTATGTTTGAAGGAATAGTGGTTCCAACAATGTTGTATGGTTGCGAGGCGTGGGCTATGGATAGAGTTGTGCGCAGGAGGATGGATGTGCTGGAAATGAGATGTTTGAGGACTATGTGGTGTGAGGTGGTTTGATCGAGTAAGTAACGTAAGGGTAAGAGAGATGTGTGGAAATAAAAAGAGCGTGGTTGAGAGAGCAGAAGAGGGTGTTTTGAAATTGTTCGGGCACATGGAGAGAATGAGTGAGGAAAGATTGACCAAGAGAATATATGTGTCGGAGTTGGAGGGAACGAGGAGAAGAGGGAGACCAAATTGGAGGTGGAAAGATGGAGTGAAAAAGATTTTGTGTGATCGGGGCCTGAACATGCAGGAGGGTGAAAGGAGGGCAAGGAATAGAGTGATTTGGAGCGATGTGGTATACCGGGGTTGACGTGCTGGCAGTGGATTGAATCAAGGCATGTGAAGCGTCTGGGGTAAACCATGGAAAGCTGTGTAGGTATGTATATTTGCGTGTGTGGACGTATGTATATACATGTGTATGGGGGTGGGTTGGGCCATTTCTTTCGTCTGTTTCCTTGCGCTACCTCGCAAACGCGGGAGACAGCGACAAAGCAAAAAAAAAAAAAAAAAATATATATATATATATATATATATATATATATATATATATATATATATATATACAAGGATCTTGCCGCTGCAATTCTATTTATCCTGTGGTTCTATCAGCATACATATTGGTTTCACTAAATTATAAACGAGAAGCAGAGATTCAATGTGCACAAATGATATCAAGTGTTCTATTTCCCTTAAATCATTCCATTTCCAGCAACGACTTTTATGGTTCAAAAGTCGGCCACCAACAAGATGCCTCCTTTGTTTATTTTTGTCGATTAGGCATTTCCCAGATAAATAATGTATACACACACGAGGGAAAAAAAAATGTAACAAGTCCCATGGGAAGCAACCCTTAGCCCCTAACAACTCGTAAACTTCTTTTTAACTTTTCCCTGTGAGGAAAGCAAGAAGAAAAGGGCGCGCCATTTAGCATAACAATGTCTGGTGGTGGGCGGAGGCGGTGGAGGAGGGACGAGTTTGTGTGTGTGTGGCTGTCGTTTGTGTGGGGTCACGCTTACCAGCGGCCACAAGTTTCACTCCTGTCATGGTGGTCAGAGGGGTCAAGGTTACATGACTATCTCTTATCGGCTGGTGTACTATACTTATCTTGTTGTAGATGAGGATGTATATCTGTAGTTTTGAGAGTAATTGATATATGGACGCACTTCATAGTTATCAGCAAATATCTTAATCATGCGTGTGCATTACCGCAATATCATATATATATATATATATATATATATATATATATATATATATATGATTATGTATCATATGCAGAGCAACGTACCCAGCCGACTTGTGGAGAGGATTCACTGAGCCGCTTCCTACCCGAGAGAAGTCCATTTTACCCAGTTCCTGCGCGATCACTACCCTCGAGTGGTGTCCTACCACTGTGCCGGATCATGGGCCATATTCAAACATCTTAAACAATTTTTGTTTTCACTTTGGATGATGAAGCCCCGATCATCATCCACCAATTGCTAATACAACCTGATGACATTAACCTCAACAATGTACCACCCGAGTATAGCTTCCTATGATGTCAGTCCCCATCATTTAAAAGCACAACTCCATCAGGTGCTCCGACTGCCTTTCGGCTGTACCTTGTATACTGTACATTACTCCCGTCCAAAAGGGGATTTCTATGGACATGTAGCGACCATTTTGCTCAAAGCAAAACCTTCCTAAACTATCACGCTTCTTTCACAAACACCCGACAAATAACGGCACAAAATCCTGTACATATCTCTTCACAAACCAACCCGTTCTCTACAGAGCTCTTACCAGAAGTTAAACATTCACATTAGTAGTCAACTAATAGAACACGACAGACAACACTTATCCAAGAAAGGAAACTTGCATCCTGATCCGGTCTCGGTCTCGTTTTGTAAATAACCCTAACACAATACAAAGACAACGAGGGCGACTCATAACTCGTTCGCTTCATCTTCCCATTCGCTAATGCCACTCAAAGAACTTACAATAACAGACTGGCAACAGTTTGGAATTATCAATCCTTAAAAAATAAAACTACACAGACCTAGCTAGAACGTAATCACCATGTTTACCTTCATTCCCCATCAAATACCCTCCAAGATACACATCAACTGCAGAATGTGTCCAACATGACCAACTTGTGTCTTATCAATTCCCACCATCCTAAAAATCTCAACACTCATACTCATGATCCCAGACGTGAACTGACCGTACGTAAAGCGTGCTCTTTCACCATCTTCAACCCACGCTACCAACTAACCAGACTCCTAACTCGAAGCATCATTTTAACCTAATTCATGGAAAATAGAAAATTGACTTGCCTAAGTACAATTAATCTCAAAACCCACATCAACCAACTCTGGTGGCGAAAGATAATAGAAATCCATACTTTCCAGACTGCCTCGCCCGACTCTTGAAGCAACAGTATTCTTTCTCCCAGACAACAAACATACTTATGAAAACTACAAAGTATTGGCCAGGCATCTACCACAACCCAGAAGAGAAAATTCATGAAAAATACCTGGCTACATAGTAAAATCCCAGATGTCTAGAAGCTTGTTAACCTTCGAGCCTCATACCTCCCTATCTCGCAGCTATCCAACATCAAAATTCTTTGAAAAACTGATCCACACTTGAATCAAGCAATACAACACGGCTTTAGAGCCAATCACTCCACTAACCTTGCACACAGAACTCTCAAAAAGATAACTCAGCCATCCTCAAACCCCTCTCCCGAACAGATTTAGCGGCATTAAATATCGACAAAGCATTTGATACTCCTTCCCTAGACATATCGCCACACTTGACAACAACCCGCACAACAGTGGGAAAAAGTGTATGGCCAACTTCATAGCTGGACGCCAAGTTAGAGTCACTCACCAAGGCTTCGGCTTCAAAACGAGACTCCAGGGATCAGTTCTTAAACTCTCTTCAACCTTTTCTTATACGACTTAAGTCACTTTCTGCTGACCATAGTGTTAAGTTCCTTTCACACCCAAACGGTGTAAGAACAGTATCACAGCCCCCGACAAACAGGCTGGAGAAAACATGCAATACTTCACCACATAACGGGAACAATGGCTTACCCAGAACTGAACGTCTGAATCTCCACAAGAGTCCTTCGTGACACGTTGAACCCCAGACGGCATAAATCCAACCTGAACCCACCACCACTCCTCAAATGATCAACCGATCCCTCTCACTAAAACTACTTTTCTGGACATCACATTTGACACAAGGGTGACATTTATTCCCACATCACAAGCTTCAACGCCCTAGGACCACTTACTGGTACCTGATTTTAACAAAGTTGACCAAATCCCTCACTGCTATCAACAAACACCTTCGGTGCACCTATACTATGCCTCGCCTATCATGCTTCACCTACTTACATACACAGCAAAGCTGAAGATCACACTAAAAAAAATATAATGCAATCATTAGCTACCTAGCAACTATAAACACCTAAACAAAGAAGCACACACTTTTCCAATACAATAACACCTAAAAATGTTCGGCATTCTGGTCTTGGCAAAAGCACAAGAATCATTCACCCAGACCGCTCCATAATCAAACACCAACTCCAAAGTGGAGTAGAACATTTCCTTTACCTCATAGTTCAAGAAGCTTATGCTTGCCAATAGACCAAAAACTGAAAACACGTACACTCCTAAATAGCCCAATAAACTCTCTACATCTGATCTCCCAGAAGAAAACTTCGACCACCACACACGCTCGTCAGAAGCTACACTCCCAAGATATAAGAGAGACTCTTTCTCGTCTACGCTCTGGACATCACCGATCGCTCTAAGACTACAAACACTCTTTCGTCATATAACTAAGATCCCTCCATGACCACAATGCAACTACGCTCACTGCTAGATTGCCATGACTGTCCCCGCATACACAAGCATCACACTACGTAACCAGTGACACCAACAGGTGGACATGACCGACTTCCTGAGCATTGCGAAGCCCAGTAAAAACTCGCCTTCGGCAAGGCTATGTCATCTGATGAAAGGGTGTAATCATAGGAATGTCCTCGCTCCAGAAAAATCCATTATATACGTTGTTTGAAACAGCCTTCAAACTGCAGGAGTTCCATGAAAAGGGGTTGCTGAGGTTGAGATATAAACTATCGTGTATAACTCTTAGGCCCCTTAAACGAGGCTTCTGGAGCCTTGAGGCTGCGCTAGAATTAGAATCGGGGAAACGATGGAATAGGAGCGAGAAGCGAAACTGGCGTTTATGTATGAACATTACATGCAAAAAAAAACCTCTAAATGAACGTACTTACTAATCTATACTCAAAGATTTACGAACAGGATCGAAGAAAAATGGGACAAGTACCTGTTGCTTAAGTGTCCAGTTGAATACTAATGTTAATTAATGTGCCCAGTGAAAAGTGCCACAATGAATAGAGCTGAGCATTCCAACTTACGTATGGAACCATGCAGAACAGCTCAGATTCGAGGGGTGGAGCCATGACCCGTTAAGGAGCGTGGTGGTGTCTGACCTGCCGTCGTTCCCTTGACCAGTCAGGCTTGCGAGGTGTGGCAGTGGTCTGACTCTCTTCCTTCACCCTACCTACTTCGCCTGTCTGCCATGGCGGTCGCCAACTATCACCCCAGTCACACATGGACAAACGGTAACAGTCAAAAGTTTAGATGTACAATAAAATACTACAATTCTAAACAATATATATATATATATATATATATATATATATATATATATATATATATATATATATATATATAAACAGCATCAATAAACAGGTTTTGATTTAACATACCCCAGAACATATGTTCGTACGTCGTCAATTTTTTTGTTCAACTTTGGTCAATAATTAGTTCATCTACATACAGTGGCACTTTTACAAAATCAACAAAATCAATTTATTCGTCATCATGCATATCACATAGACAAATAATCATGACAAGCTTTAATCCTTTCTCCCAAAAGGAAACTATTTACATCCAGTATGATTCGCTTAATTGAGAACTAGCCAATTACCAGCCGTTACATATGGGAGCACCAGCTCGGGATTCAAAATGTACGTACTCGACACTAATTTTCACAATGTTTGCAAAGGTTCATACCAATATATATATATATATATATATATATATATATATATATATATATATATATATATATATACATATATATATATATATATATATATATATATATATATATATATATATATATATATATATATATATATTTACACACACAGACGTCTTACGATCAGGAACAACAAGAAAGATTTATATTTGAATGAAGAAAAAGTATACCCATCTGTTTATCAAAGCTATACTGATTTACAAAATCCTTATCTACAAATATAAATCATATACGAAAGATGTAGAGAGATGGATACAGTCATTTAACCTTTGACCCCTCTGACCACCATGACAGGAGTGGAACTTGTGGCCACTGGGAAGCGTGACCCATACCAACACAAACGAAAGCCACACACACACACACACACACAACCCGTCCCTCCGCCGCCGCCCACCACCAGCCATTGTTATGCTAAATGGCGCGCCCCTTTCTTGCTTTCCTGAGACGAAAAAAGTTCAAAGCTAGAAGTTTACAAGTTGTTAGGGGGCGAGGGGTTGGTCCCGACGTGTCCAAAGTACATCAGATTGAAGACAGGAGTTACGGTGGGGAAATCTTATTACATCCTGCCATAAGTGCCCTCTTAATACATATATATATATATATATATATATATATATATATATATATATATATATATATATATATATATATATATGCAAAATGTACACTAGTGATGAGTGTACATAAAGTGAAAGCTACAAAGATAGGGTAAGCACGAAGTGTGAAGAGCTTTCGTGTATTTCATTGTCAAAACCGAAGAACGAGACTTGACAATGTAATATCAGAAAGCGCTTGACATTTCGTATATTCCAATATATAGTTATACCAGCATTATATATATATATATATATATATATATATATATATATATATATATATATATATATATATATATATATATATATATATAAATGAACGAATATAGTGCAGATGAACGCGCACTTCCATGCAACATACAAACCAACAACCTGGATCAAACCCGGGACCCCTGTTTAGTAGGGGCGATCATAGTCCAGCGGTAGTGCTCCCGCCTTCTACGCAGGGTTCCCGGGTTCGATCCTAGTTGTTGGAGGTTAATATATATATATATATATATATATATATATATATATACATATCTAAATTTGTGTGTGTGTGTCTGTAGGGTTGTGGAAACGAGTTAATGAAAACCCAACATTACTAAAACATTGCCACGACCTCAAGACTACCAGAAATGAACATAAACTCTTCATGACTAATCTAAATCCAGAGAATCTAGGACTCTACAACCATTCTCATCCTCACTTCAAATGATCCCACTCTCTGCCTCCACCAGACTTTCCCCAGGAGCGGAGACCTCAAACAAACCCCACAACCGTTGACCCAACGAGTTTGACCCCTACCGACCACACCAGTCCTCCGAGGGAACACGGTCCACTAATCAACATATCTACGTCACCACTCTCATTTGTAACATTCCAAGACGTGATTCATTCTTGTTCTTTAGATAATGTTGCATTATTCATACTCAGTTTCACTACAGATGTACCCGAAATGTCTCCTGTACTTGAATAAAATGAATGAATATAGGACATTTAACACAATCTGACAAAGCACAACGTGTGGGGAGAAAATATTTTAAAAAACAAGCTAGTTAATGCCAGATGTAAAGGTCTAATGATATATATATATATATATTTTTTTTTTTTTTTTTTTTTTTTTTTTATACTTTGTCGCTGTCTCCCGCGTTTGCGAGGTAGCGCAAGGAAACAGACGAAAGAAATGGCCCAACCCCCCCCCCCATACACATGTACATACACACGTCCACACACGCAAATATACATACCTACACAGCTTTCCATGGTTTACCCCAGACGCTTCACATGCCTTGATTCAATCCACTGACAGCACGTCAAACCCTGTATACCACATCGCTCCAATTCACTCTATTCCTTGCCCTCCTTTCACCCTCCTGCATGTTCAGGCCCCGATCACACAAAATCTTTTTCACTCCATCTTTCCACCTCCAATTTGGTCTCCCTCTTCTCCTCGTTCCCTCCACCTCCGACACATATATCCTCTTGGTCAATCTTTCCTCACTCATTCTCTCCATGTGCCCAAACCATTTCAAAACACCCTCTTCTGCTCTCTCAACCACGCTCTTTTTATTTCCACACATCTCTCTTACCCTTACGTTACTTACTCGATCAAACCACCTCACACCACACATTGTCCTCAAACATCTCATTTCCAGCACATCCATCCTCCTGCGCACAACTCTATCCATAGCCCACGCCTCGCAACCATACAACATTGTTGGAACCACTATTCCTTCAAACATACCCATTTTTGCTTTCCGAGATAATGTTCTCGACTTCCACACATTTTTCAAGGCTCCCAAAATTTTCGCCCCCTCCCCCACCCTATGATCCACTTCCGCTTCCATGGTTCCATCCGCTGACAGATCCACTCCCAGATATCTAAAACACTTCACTTCCTCCAGTTTTTCTCCATTCAAACTCACCTCCCAATTGACTTGACCCTCAACCCTACTGTACCTAATAACCTTGCTCTTATTCACATTTACTCTTAACTTTCTTCTTCCACACACTTTACCAAACTCAGTCACCAGCTTCTGCAGTTTCTCACATGAATCAGCCACCAGCGCTGTATCATCAGCGAACAACAACTGACTCACTTCCCAAGCTCTCTCATCCCCGACAGACTTCATACTTGCCCCTCTTTCCAGGACTCTTGCATTTACCTCCCTAACAACCCCATCCATAAACAAATTAAACAACCACGGAGACATCACACACCCCTGCCGCAAACCTACATTCACTGAGAACCAATCACTTTCCTCTCTTCCTACACGTACACATGCCTTACATCCTCGATAAAAACTTTTCACTGCTTCTAACAACTTGCCTCCCACACCATATATTCTTAATACCTTCCACAGAGCATCTCTATCAACTCTATCATATGCCTTCTCCAGATCCATAAATGCTACATACAAATCCATTTGCTTTTCTAAGTATTTCTCACATACATTCTTCAAAGCAAACACCTGATCCACACATCCTCTACCACTTCTGAAACCGCACTGCTCTTCCCCAATCTGATGCTCTGTACATGCCTTCACCCTCTCAATCAATACCCTCCCATATAATTTACCAGGAATACTCAACAAACTTATACCTCTGTAATTTGAGCACTCACTCTTATCCCCTTTGCCTTTGTACAATGGCACTATGCACGCATTCCGCCAATCCTCAGGCACCTCACCATGAGTCATACATACATTAAATAACCTTACCAACCAGTCAACAATACAGTCACCCCCTTTCTTAATAAATTCCACTGCAATACCATCCAAACCTGCTGCCTTGCCGGCTTTCATCTTCCGCAAAGCTTTTACTACCTCTTCTCGGTTTACCAAATCATTTTCCCTAACCCTCTCACTTTGCACACCACCTCGACCAAAACACCCTATATCTGCCACTCTGTCATCAGACACATTCAACAAACCTTCAAAATATATATATATATATATATATATATATATATATATATATATATATATAGTCAATTGGGAGGTGAGTTTGAATGGAGAAAAACTGGAGGAAGTGAAGTGTTTTAGATATCTGGGAGTGGATCTGTCAGCGGATGGAACCATGGAAGCGGAAGTGGATCATAGGGTGGGGGAGGGGGCGAAAATTTTGGGAGCCTTGAAAAATGTGTGGAAGTCGAGAACATTATCCCGGAAAGCAAAAATGGGTATGTTTGAAGGAATAGTAGTTCCAACAATGTTGTATGGTTGCGAGGCGTGGGCTATGGATAGAGTTGTGCGCAGGAGGATGGATGTGCTGGAAATGAGATGTTTGAGGACAATGTGTGGTGTGAGGTGGTTTGATCGAGTAAGTAACGTAAGGGTAAGAGAGATGTGTGGAAATAAAAAGAGCGTGGTTGAGAGAGCAGAAGAGGGTGTTTTGAAATGGTTTGGGCACATGGAGAGAATGAGTGAGGAAAGATTGACCAAGAGGATATATGTGTCGGAGGTGGAGGGAACGAGGAGAAGAGGGAGACCAAATTGGAGGTGGAAAGATGGAGTGAAAAGGATTTTGTGTGATCGGGGCCTGAACATGCAGGAGGGTGAAAGGAGGGCAAGGAATAGAGTGAATTGGAGCGATGTGGTATACAGGGGTTGACGTGCTGTCAGTGGATTGAATCAAGGCATGTGAAGCGTCCGGGGTAAACCAAGGAAAGCTGTGTAGGTATGTATATTTGCGTGTGTGGACGTGTGTATGTACATGTGTATGGGGGGGGTTGGGCCATTTCTTTCGTCTGTTTCCTTGCGCTACCTCGCAAACGCGGGAGACAGCGACAAAGTATAAAAAAAAAAAAAAAAAAAAAAAAAATATATATATATATATATATATATATATTTTTTTTTTTATACTAATCACCATTTCCCGCATTAGCGAGGTAGCGTTACGAACAGAGGATGAGGACTGGGCCTTTGAGGGAATATCCTCACCTGGCCCCTTTCTCTGTTTCTTCTTTTGGAGAAAAAAAAAAAAAAAAAAAAATGAGGGGAGGATTTCCAGCCTCCCACTCCCTTCCCTTTTAGTCGCCTTCTACGACACGCAGGGAATACGTGGGAAGTATTCTTTCTCCCCTATCCCCAGGGATATATATATATATATATATATATATATATATATATATATATATATATATATATATATATATATACACAAGGATCTTGCCGCTGCAATTCTATTTATCCTGCGGTTCTATCAGCATACATATTGGTTTCACTAAATTATAAACGAGAAGCAGAGATTCAATGTGCACAAATGATATCAAGTGTTCTATTTCCCTTAAATCATTCCATTTCCAGCAACGACTTTTATGGTTCAAAAGTCGGCCACCAACAAGATGCCTCCTTTGTTTATTTTGTCGATTAGGCATTTCCCAGATAAATAATGTATACACACACGAGGGAAAAAAAAATGTAACAAGTCCCATGGGAAGCAACCCTTAGCCCCTAACAACTCGTAAACTTCTTTTTAACTTTTCCCTGTGAGGAAAGCAAGAAGAAAAGGGCGCGCCATTTAGCATAACAATGTCTGGTGGTGGGCGGAGGCGGTGGAGGAGGGACGAGTTTGTGTGTGTGTGTGTGTGTGGCTGTCGTTTGTGTGGGGTCACGCTTACCAGCGGCCACAAGTTTCACTCCTGTCATGGTGGTCAGAGGGGTCAAGGTTACATGACTATCTCTTATCGGCTGGTTTACTATACTTATCTTGTTGTAGATGAGGATGTATATCTGTAGTTTTGAGAGTAATTGATATATGGACGCACTTCATAGTTATCAGCAAATATCTTAATCATGCGTGTGCATTACCGCAATATCATATATATATATATATATATATATATATATATATATATATATATATATATATATATATATGATTATGTATCATATGCAGAGCAACGTACCCAGCCGACTTGTGGAGAGGATTCACTGAGCCGCTTCCTACCCGAGAGAAGTCCATTTTACCCAGTTCCTGCGCGATCACTACCCTCGAGTGGTGTCCTACCACTGTGCCGGATCATGGGCCATATTCAAACATCTTACACAATTTTTGTTTTCACTTTGGATGATGAAGCCCCGATCATCATCCACCAATTGCTAATACAACCTGATGACATTAACCTCAACAATGTACCACCCGAGTATAGCTTCCTATGATGTCAGTCCCCATCATTTAAAAGCACAACTCCATCAGGTGCTCCGACTGCCTTTCGGCTGTACCTTGTATACTGTACATTACTCCCGTCCAAAAGGGGATTTCTATGGACATGTAGCAACCATTTTGCTCAAAGCAAAACCTTCCTAAACTATCACGCTTCTTTCACAAACACCCGAGAAATAACGGCACAAAATCCTGTACATATCTCTTCACAAACCAACCCGTTCTCTACAGAGCTCTTACCAGAAGCTAAACATTCACATTAGTAGTCAACTAATAGAACACGACAGACAACACTTATCCAAGAAAGGAAACTTGCATCCTGATCCGGTCTCGGTCTCGTTTTGTAAATAACCCTAACACAATACAAAGACAACGAGGGCGACTCATAACTCGTTCGCTTCATCCCATTCGCTAATGCCACTCAAAGAACTTACAATAACAGACTGGCAACAGTTTGGAATTATCAATCCTTAAAAGATAAAACTACACAGACCTAGCTAGAACGTAATCACCATGTTTACCTTCATTCCCCATCAAATACCCTCCAAGATACACATCAACTGCAGAATGTTTCCAGCATGACCAACTTGTGTCTTATCAATTCCCACCATCCTAAAAATCTCAACACTCATACTCATGATCCCAGACGTGAACTGACCGTACGTAAAGCGTGTTCTTCCACCATCTTCAACCCACGCTACCAACTAACCAGACTCCTAACTCGAAGCATCATTTTAACCTAATTCATGGAAAATAGAAAATTGACTTGCCTAAGTACAATTAATCTCAAAACCCACATCAACCAACTCTGGTGGCGAAAGATAATAGAAATCCATACTTTCCAGACTGCCTCGCCCGACTCTTGAAGCAACAGTATTCTTTCTCCCAGACAACAAACATACTTATGAAAACTACAAAGTATTGGCCAGGCATCTACCACAACCCAGAAGAAAAAATTCATGAAAAATACCTGGCTACATAGTAAAATCCCAGATGTCTAGAAGCTTGTTAACCTTCGAGCCTCATACCTCCCTATATCGCAGCTATCCAAGATCAAAATTCTTTGAAAAACTGATCCACACTTGAATCAAGCCAATACAACACGGCTTTAGAGCCAATCACTCCACTAACCTTGCACACAGAACTCTCAAAAAGATAACTCAGCCATCCTCAAACCCCTCTCCCGAACAGATTTAGCGGCATTAAATATCGACAAAGCATTTGATACTCTTTCCCCAGACATATCTCCACACTTGACACCAACCCGCACCACAGTGGGAAAAAGTGTATGGCCAACTTCATAGCTGGACGCCAAGTTAGAGTCACTTACCAAGGCTTCGGCTTCAAAACGAGACTCCAGGGATCAGTTCTTAAACTCTCTTCAACCTTTTCTTGCAAGACTTAGTCACTTTCTGCTGACCATAGTGTTAAGTTCCTTTCACACCCAAACGGTGTAAGAACAGTACCACAGCCCCCGACAAACAGGCTGGAGAAAACATGCAATACTTCACCACATAACGGGAACAATGGCTTACCCAGAACTGAACGTCTGAACCTCCACAAGAGTCCTTCGTGACACGTTGAACCCCAGACGACATAAATCCAACCTGAACCCACCACCACTCCTCAAATGATCAACCAATCCCTCTCACTAAAACTACTTTTCTGGACATCACATTTGACACAAAGGTGACATTTATTCCCACATCACAAGCTTCAACGCCCTAGGACCACTTACTGGTACCTGATTTTAACAAAGTTGATCAAATCCCTCACTGCTATCAACAAACACCTTCGTGCACCTCAACTATGCCTCGCCTATCATGCTTCACCTACTTACAAACACAACAAAGCTGAAGATCACACTAAAAAAAATATAATGCAATCATTAGCTACCTAGCAACTATAAACACAACACCTAAACAAAGAAGCATACACTTTTCCAATACAATAACACCTAAAAATGTTCGGCATTCTGGTCTTGGCAAAAGCACAAGAATCATTCACCCAGACCGCTCCATAATCAAACACCAACCCCAAGGTGGAGTAGAACATTTCCTTTACCTCATAGTTCAAGAAGCTTATGCTTGCCAATAGACCAAAAACTGAAAACACGTACACTCCTAAATGGCCCAATAAACTCTCTACATCTGATCTCCCAGAAGGAAACTTCGACCACCACACACGCTCGTCAGAAGCTACACTCCCAAGATATAAGAGCGACTCTTTCTCGTCTACGCTCTGGACATCACCGATAGCTCTAAGACTGCAAACACTCTTTCGTCATATAACTAAGATCCCTCCATGACCACAATGCAACTACGCTCACTGCTAGATTGCCATGACTGTCCCCGCATACACAAGCATCACACTACGTAACCAGTGACACCAACAGGTGGACATGACCGACTTCCTGAGCATTGCGAAGCCCAGGAAAAACTCGCCTTCGGCAAGGCTATGTCATCTGATGAAAGGGTGTAATCATAGGAATGTCCTCGCTCCAGAAAAATCCATTATATACGTTGTTTGAAACAGCCTTCAAACTGCAGGAGTTCCATGAAAAGGGGTTGCTGAGGTTGAGATATAAACTATCGTGTATAACTCTTAGGCCCCTTAAACGAGGCTTCTGGAGCCTCGAGGCTGCGCTAGAATTAGAATCGGGGAAACGATGGAATAGGAGCGAGAAGCGTAACTGGCGTTTATGTATGAACATTACATGCAAAAAAAAACCTCTAAATGAACGTACTTACTAATCTATACTCAAAGATTTACGAACAGGATCGAAGAAAAATGGGACAAGTACCTGTTGCTTAAGTGTCCAGTTGAATACTAATGTTAATTAATGTCCCCAGTGAAAAGTACCACAATGGATAGAGCTGAGCATTCCAACTGACGTATGGAACCATGCAGAACAGCTCAGATTCGAGGGGTGGAGCCATGACCCGTTAAGGAGCGTGGTGGTGTCTGACCTGCCGTCGTTCCCTTGACCAGTCAGGCTTGCGAGGTGTGGCAGTGGTCTGACTCTCTTCCCTCACCCTACCTACTTCGCCTGTCTGCCACGGCGGTCGCCAACTATCACCCCAGTCACACATGGACAAACGGTAACAGTCAAAAGTTTAGATGTACAATAAAATACTACAATTCTACATCAATATATATATATATATATATATATATATATATATATATATATATATATATATATATATATATAAACCATCAATAAACAGGTTTTGATTTAACATACCCCAGAACATATGTTCGTACGTCGTCAATTTTTTTGTTCAACTTTGGTCAATAATTAGTTCATCTACATATAGTGGCACTTTTACAAAATCAACAAAATCAATTTATTCGTCATCATGCATATCACATAGACAAATAATCATGACAAGCTTTAATCCTTTCTCCCAAAAGGAAACTATTTACATCCAGTATGATTCGCTTAATTGAGAACTAGCCAATTACCAGCCGTTACATATGGGAGCACCAGCTCGGGATTCAAAATGTACGTACTCGACACTAATTTTCACAATGTTTGCAAAGGTTCATACCAATATATATATATATATATATATATATATATATATATATATATATATATATATATATTATATATTTGTGCGTGTGTATGCTCATGTATATGTTGAAAATTACATGTATATATATATATGGGTGTTTTTATATATATATATATATATATATATATATATATATATATATATATATATATATATATATATATATATGTGTGTGTGTGTGTGTGTGAATACAAGTGGTTGGGCCATTCATGTTTCCTTGCGCTAACTCGCTGACGCGGGAAACAACGATTAAGTATTATCATGATAATCGATAGATAGAGAGATCGTACTGTAAAAGTTAGGTAAGGTCTTATGAATTCGTGTGTATCCTCAAGAAAAGAGTCGCCCCCTCTTGTTAATGACGAGAGTAACTTCCCAGACTGTAAACTTGATGGCTCCACCAAAAAGTTAAATCCTTAACTTACCTCCCAGTAAAAGGTGAAACCGTTATCGCAGTTTATATCTATACCTCACTAGTGTTTACTGACTATATAGAGTCATGGCGTCCTATCATTCATACATGGTTATAAAGCTTGATTATAGAAGGATGAATAATATCGCAATTAATATTGATATGGTCATGGCGTCCTATCATTCATACATGGTTGTATAGCTTGATTATAGAAGGATGAATAATATCGCAATTAATATTCACATTTATACCTCGCTAGTACTTCCTATACTTTCCTTTATGAATATACTCATGGCGTCCTATCATTCATATAGTCAGGGCTTAAATAATCAAAGGAAAAATGAAATTGTTAAAATCGCGAAAGAAAAAAAATCACACACACACACACACACACACACACACACACACTCAACCACCATCTTTCGGAAAATTATCTGTATTGACCCCAACCACCAATCTTCAAAAGCATAGTCATAGTGATTGCGTAACGAACATTCCAGAAAATTAACTTCCTTTACCCATGTTCACCCATTTCCAGCTTCTGATATATAAGCAAAATTTTTTTCTTTTTCCTTTCTGATGTTTGAGTGAATGCACTTGGACGCCTAATCACGAATACACGGAGTTAACACAGCGTCTCACCATGGTTGTGATCTCTCCACAATGTTCGCCGACTGTTGACATACTGGTGCTAGTAGTTGTAACGAAGACGATAGTCTGTGCGAATTCTAGTAGTCTATAGCCTAGTTAGGTATACCCTTGATGTCCAGATACCAAATTCCCCTTTGGCATACAGTTCTACCGTTGCAAAAATTAAGTTCAGGCGTCTTTTTAGGTGACATCTAGACGGCTCAATTCCATTGTTGTAGGATCGGCTTAAATTTCTTTTAATCTTGCTACATATTCGTTGTGCTTTGGAGCCTTCTTCACATTACAAGGATTTAAGACTACGGAAAGTTTCTCAGCTGTATTTATATGATTGGATCATTTTGCAGAGGAAGAAGAGTGACAGTAATTTCCTCTTCCAAAACAATAGATTGACCATAGAGGTAACAAAGACATTTATTCGATAAATCTTTTGAAAATATCGATTGTTGACGGAACTTATGATCTCCCGGTTATAATCACTGATAGATTCTGAGCATTGAACGATCGGATGCCATAATTCGCATTAACTAAGGTGACCATAAAAACTCTTCAAGACAGTCAAAAGATATTGTTCATTTTAAACCATTATTCTATCGCAAATAAACCTTAGGACAGTTCTAGAATCCTTTCACGGGCATTTCTTTACATCTACGTACCACTATTACAGACCTTATTAACCTTATAGAACAGAGAGACCTTATTAACCTTATAGAACAGACCTTATAGAACAGAAAGTTAGGACTTTATACCAACACTTAAATACCTATCCATTCCAACGTGCGCGTAGGTGATTACCGCTCTTGCGCTTCAAAAGTTGAAGTCCGGTGCGAATCGCCAGAGAGAAAGAGAGATCTCTTACCCATGATTAACACTAAATGATTCGAGACGATGTCTCAATCAGTTGCCACAATAATTTTGTAAAAAAAAAGGTTCTTATAGTACCCCAGGTTATGAAAAGTATAAGTTATTTTCCTGTTACATGCGTTCCCAGAAGCCAACAAATGTATACTGGTATATTTCCACAATTATTTCGGCTGCCAGGTGAGGTTTATAAAGGTATGGATATTGCACAAGTTTGCTGAATATTAGCGACTTCCACACTTTCCCGTTACCACTTTATTCAATATCGCTCAAATAAGATGGTCTCCGAATTATGCCCGGACTACAGTTCTTTAGCATCTGAATGCAACAACGTTAGCATTACAGAAAACGCTCGGTCCTTCTTCAAACTAACAGATGCAGAGCTTTTCTAGACGTATACCACACACTTCCAGCGAAGAAGAATAGTTGTGGTTTGAAGAAAAGGAGAACGGGGATAGGAAAGTTGGACATTGCCGAAAGCTGTTCAAAATTTTAGATCAACCATTTCTAAATAGCTTTTTCTGACTGGAAGAAGACAATATCCAATCATGCAGTTCCTGTGGGACGGGGTAGCGCCAGGAATGGATGAAGGCTAACAAGTATGAATATGTACTTGTGTAAACATGTCTGCGTATGTGTATGTAATGTATATGTGCATGTTTATGTATTGTGTATACGAGTGGATGGGCCATTCTTCGTCTGTTTCCTGGCTCTACTTCGCTCACACGGGAAACGGCGATCAAGTATGATTGAATTATTGTTATCATATATATACATAATGACAGCTAGCTCTGACTGTAGATAAGTGGTGGTTATTCCACCGATTCTGTTCAAGATGCCAATACATTCCCTAAAATAGACTCGTTACATCGATTGGTTAGGATAAATACCTTACCCTCGGATCGTACCAGATACAAATCAGCAACATGAGCGAAGCCTGATGATCCCTGGTGTGTAATTCACGTATGAATGTACGGCAGACGATTGTGGCTGACGGCCATGTGAACCTTGTATAGATAACTATAATGGCAACTCTCCACCAAAGATAAATGACTGTAGTAAATCATACATGTAATTTTACAGTTTTTGCTCCAAATATTTTCTAGTGAACGATAATAACAGTCCTGATCTAGTAAACCTTACTTCACCTAACCTAGGGCACGAGTCTTCCTTGCCGGGGGCTTATAAAAAAAATCTATCGAGATCATATAACAAATCTTGTAACTTCTGTAAACTATAAAACAAAACTTGGAGCATAACCTCACCAGCATCTCGAATTAGAAAAACATTAGGCGAGCCTGGACCCTTAATTTCACCCTCAAATTCCTAACACTAGAAAATATTTACCCCAAGAATTACTACGCCTTGCTAGCAAAGCTAAGGATTCAGGCTCTGACGACCCGTTCTTGAAAAAGTGAGTATATAAAATGACCATACGGGTTCCATCACATCGACATCTTCACGAGTTCCATCATCTTCCTCTTCAGATATCATATGGAACCACCCGTTTTCGAAATAACCCGTCAATGGACCACAGTTCATCGATCGTTTGGCCTTCAGGCCTTTCAACTACCAGGCTCATCAAAAGACCCGTCAAAATCAAACCTACATCCACCATTCGAAACCTCTAACGTCCTCTCTGCATTTTAGGTGCAGAAGGATAATTCTACGATCACATACACCCTCACTATATGCACATGGTCCATGGCTTTTTAGGTTCTACGATCACATACACCCTCACTCTATGCACGTAGTCCATGGCTTTTTAGGTTCTACGATCACATACACCCTCACTCTATGCACGTGGTCCATGGCTTTTTGCTATAAACAGCTTACCTCTCCCTCCGTTGAACGCCTGGCTGGCCACCTCCCCTGCTCCACGCCAAATGGCAAGCCAGCTTGCCACCAGTTACCATGCTGGTTCATGGATTCTCACAGACAAGTGGTGGTTTGTGTGTTCAGCCCAGCTAAACCAATCAAAACCCCGGGATTCGATTGGCTGTGTTACTATTTGTCTCCTAAGATTTCTTGTCCAAATACCCAAACTCGAACGACGTATATTATACGCTGTCGCCCCAGATTGGTTGATTTTGACGTGTTGTGGCAACAGTTCTAGCAAGAAATATTTTACGCAAATAAAGAAAAAAGTTGACTGGATGAAGCATACAGTGTTCCTAGTAACATGTAGTCCATTGGCTCTCTTTCTGGTATGAGATAAAAGCAATTAGAGTATCGATGACAGTTGATCGATCAAGAAATCCCAACGAACGATAGACAACAGGCAAAGTTCGCGCCGGACCAAGATCATAAAGAATAATAACCAGAGTGAAGTTCATGTCTTAATACATCTCGTGTTACTTTGAGAATAACATTAGGCCATCTACTCACTCGGGGGTTTATTTGTGTCACCTTACGTGACGTTGAGTTACGTCACCACCAAGTATTCCGTCTGTAATGTTGACATCTTTTTTTATTTTCTGATGACGCGACGTTCAAATGGCTCTATGGGCAAGTCGTTGATCAAGAGAAAGGCTAACTAAATCACAACACCTAATTCATTTCACCTTTGATCCACGTGATTCATATCATTATATCACAAAAAACACATATTCCCTACAGGATGTGTTTATTGATCATAATCCATCATAATCCATGATAAGGTTATTCAATGGAGATTTTCTTATTGTTATGATCATAATAGATTTATGACTGTTTTTAGGTGTTTGTCGCGTTTGTAAATGTGTTAGTGTGTCCATGCCTGTGTGTGTGTCTTTATTTTACGTTTGTAAATGTGTCTGTTCTTGCAGAAGTGTGTGTGTGTGTGTGTGTGTGTGTGTGTGTGTGTGTACCTATTTTTCTATGAAATCCAAACAAAGGCTTTGCACACAGTATTTTTTCATTGTGTTATTGTGATATATTTACCGATAGACTGTACATGTTCAACGTGCAGTATGAAAGATTATGCACAGTGACGTCGAGAGGTGAGGAGCGCGTAGTGAATAAGACTATGGTGTTTGACCTCCCTCCAAGTGCCGAGTGTGAACTGAAGACGCATCTGTCGAGGGAGAAGTGAATAAAAGTTTATCACGTCATAGAGATGATGCTTTTGTTGGTGTCTCCTTTCTATAGTGAAGGATACGAAGATGACGTCATACTTCAGTCAGTTCCGAATATTGTCGTTTTCGTTCTAAGACCCCATTTACTACTTTGCCTCCTTCCTCACCCTTTAGTATGTCTATTGCCCTTATTTTTTTCTTATACAGTCTCAGTATTTCCCTTTAACATATACCTAAGCCATACAAATAGACAATATAGATTATAGCTGGTGGTAGGGATGCTGCTTGTGTTAGAGGATACAAGCATCTATACTCTGGATAAATGATCAGAATCCATGACACGTCTGATTCCACCCTTATCTAAATATGTGCATAAATATGGAGTTAATTCCTTCATTCGAATTCATCGTTTAAATTACCAATTAACATTTTTCAGATATTCAGATGATCTAATGCAAGACCTGATCTAAAAGGCTATATGTATGTTATTTGGACTAAAGATATACTAATTGTCCCGAAATGTAACCAGATTACAAAATTATATTAATCTATCATTCTAAGACCGAACAACGTGTTTCCTTATCTCTATCACCATTGCTAGGGCACTGATAAGAATGTGTTTCCTTATCTCTATCATTATCACTAAGGTACAGATAACAATGTGTTTCATTATTTCTATCATTATCACTAAGGTACAGATAACAATGTAGTTTCCTTATTTCTATCATTATCACTAAGGCACAGATATCAATGTGTTTCCTTATCTCTATCACTATCACTAAGGCACAGATAACAATATGTTTCCTTATCTCTATCACTATCACTAAGGCACAGATGACAATGTGTTTCCTTATCTCTATCATTATCACTAGTGCACAGAACCACAACTTTTTTCCGTTTCAGCTTCGAACTCTGTGGGAGAAAACAAAGTTTCAGATGACTGTCCAGGGCATATGGGGAGATAGTGATAGCTATGAAGGGTCTCCATGACAAACTAATGACTATTGGACACTAACAAAGGGAAGAGAAGCGAGGGGGGGGGGGAAACAAAAACATGGTGTGGATATTGAGCGGGACACAGTGTTGCCAATAGAAGCGCTCGTGTACGAGCGAACAGTCGACGTGAAATTGTCAACACAAGCTTCAGGTTTACCTCGAGGAGGTGGTCTCTCTCTCTCTCTCTCTCTCTCTCTCTCTCTCTCTCTCTCTCTCTCTCTCTCTCTCTCTGTTCTTCGATCGTGAATGGAGAAGGAAAATTTGGGAGAGGGAGAGGGGGGGAAGAAGAGGGAGGATAGGGCGGGACTCAACCAAACCTTATTTTCCTGGTACCCTAGTAGCTTGTCCAGTTCGTTGACTTCCCCTCTGCGGTGAGGTGACTACAAGGCCAGGGACTCGAGGCAAAGAGCCACTGGACTGTAACTCTCCTGAACGTCTTCCCTGTAGGGCTGGGGGGGGGGTAGAGGGGGGACCCCCTGACATCTGACCAAACACTGGACTGAGGCTGAACGTTATCGATGAAACAAGTTCTCGCGGTCTTCATAGTCGTATTTCTTTTACTCTTTGTCTTTTCGATTTTTTTTTTTTCCTTTTTCTGAGGAATTTCTTCTTTAGTTTCGACCGTCCACTTCTCATGCTCATCTTCCAGCTGTGCCCTCAAGCTCTTGACTTCTTGTAGTATCAAAGTTATATTCTGTGTTAACGTCGTCATGGCCTCGTACAAATACGTATGTAGTTATCATGTCTCCTCTTATTATTCTCTCTTCCAGTTTAGGCTGGTAAAGGGCTTTCCTCCTCTCTTCATAGCTCATTCCACTCAGGCTCTGTTCCATTACTGTTGCATTCCACTGGACCCTTTTCAGTAGTTATGTGTGACTCAATGAACACTCCATTGCGGTATGTTCTAACTTATGATGAACGTATTTCACAGTTTATGAACCTAATGGCAGTTATCATCATGGCCAAAATACATTTCGTTTCCCTCACCATGTCAGCTCTTAGGGCTCTCCTACCATCATGCTACTCACAGTGTCCAGTACTTCCTCCGACACAGTACTGGCGTGTTTAAGCCCCTTCCCACCCATTTGATTTCGTATTTCTCACAGTCATACTTCACAAACTATTTGCCAGATCATTGTAGGCATCTTGGCTAGACCCCTTTGCCAAAATTTCGCAATCCCCTTTGCTTTTCATTTCTTTTATATTTTTAGTACCATCAGAAAATATATTCAGGTATGAATCTAATTCGTTTCCAAATCCATTACGTGGATCGGAAATGATATTGGCTCTGGCACCTAAACCCTGAGGAACCCCACTTGTCCTCCTCGGTCAGGTTGAAAAAGCACCCCTGCCGTGTGCAAATCTGTTCTTTCCCAGTAGACGTGGATCCTTATGGGTATATCTTCTATTACCCAGGCTTCGATATACT
Source organism: Panulirus ornatus (assembly GCF_036320965.1). NCBI lineage: Eukaryota > Metazoa > Arthropoda > Malacostraca > Decapoda > Palinuridae > Panulirus > Panulirus ornatus. Next base: position 79,662,692 of record NC_092227.1, on the reverse strand, counting down.
GTTTTATCAGCAGCCTTCTGCGAGGAATAGTGTCACAGGCTTTCTGGCAGTCAAAGACTATATAGGCCACCAATTTACCTCCTTATTTCAAGGTTATCAATCCAACAGATGCGTGAGGTAAGATCTTTTCCTTTTATACCATTTTGTCTTCCATTAAGGTAGCTTGTGGTCGTGAATTACTCCTTTATCACTTTTCGTGAGCATTTTCTCTCACGTCTTGTAGGGTATGTACGACAGGTATTGTATAGCCCATAATTCAGGGCTATCTCTCTATCGCCTTTCTTGAAAAGTTGCACTGCTTTGGCTTTCTTCCATGCAAGAAAACTCTTTTTGACACCATCTGTGGTTATCCAAGGGTCTCAAGCACTATAGTGTGTGTGTGTGTGTGTGTGTGTGTGTGTGTGTGTGTGTTGCTTTTACATCTGTAACGCTGACGGAAAGTCTCTCCCCAACATTGCTTCGGTTCATAAACAGAACGTCGGGAGCGTGGAGGCAATCGGGCGTAAACGTTCACGCAATTCAAAAAGACGATTCCACCGAGCGAGGGGGGGGGGGGGGGGGGGGGGGGGCGACTTCAGGGGAAAGTCGGACAAAGTTGGAACAGACTCAGCACAGACGAAGGGAGGCAGGATTCGACAAGGGAGTAGGATGTGGAGGAGGAGGAGGAGGCAGAAGGTTGAACCTCAGAAGAACTGTGTGGTACCTGTGATGGCAGACAGACATACGGTAAGTGAGGTATCGTCCCTTGGGGTACCATATGTGTGTGTGTAGCTGTGTTGGCATGAAGTAACGTTGTGCAGCACATCAATTAAGATAATTTCAAGGTCATTCAGACCACGAGAGTACTAAGAAACAAATGTAAATTATGTCTGAGCAGTTGGTTGTGTGTGTATATATATATATATATATATATATATATATATATATATATATATATATATGAAGCCACGCATACTTTACGGGGAAAACTGAGTGGTGAAATGGACAGATAATGTTCGAGATGAAACGCGAAGTTATTTGCTACTGGGTACGCGTCTTTCATTTTCTTGTTGCAATGACTCTAACGCGATTGTCTTATTTCGCTTCCGAGATACACAGCTCCAACGTCAAAAATTGAGTTCCTCTCTCCCTCACTCCCATGTTGCAACCATCCTTTGTCGTAAACAAATTCCTGCAACAGAGCAGAGAAGGAATTGGTATTGTTTATTCTATCTGGGTACGTGAGGGCTTATCATAAGTGAAATGGAACCTAGCGGAATAGAGAGTTGAATTCGGCGATGAGAGACAAAAGAACAAGATAGAATGCCGCAGAGTGAGACTACGTCTCCTGGAGCACCGGAGTTAAGAGGAATTGGATCCATGATTGCACGGTGTAACTTCCTGACTAATTCATTTCTCTATGTGCTTTGTTTATCTAGACTGAAAGCGACGTAGTATTAATATCGGGAACATTAAGAGGATCAAAATGTATGACTGTATGGAATATAATCTTGCATATTCTTTCTTCCAGTTGCCCTCTTTATCCAAAATGGGGGGGGGGGAAAGAACGTTAGTATGAATATTGGAAATACTGCGCATAGTTAAGTTTAAAAATGTACGCAATATAATATTTTGAATTTCAGATTTTCAAGACTCATTCTACGTAAATCCCCAATTAGTCTATAAGTATCAGAAAAGCTTCTTTCGTCCGTGCTGGCAGGGGTAGGAATTGACGTTTTTATAGTACCAATCTCCCTGGACGCCCCCGATAATTCCACAAAATGTTCTTATAATGATGACACCGTGAGCTAAGCAGTGACCGTATGTCGCAATGTTACTGCGTTAAGATTGCATTATACCTTGGCCCCATAGTCTGTATGCAGCAGGTCATATGGCTATCATATTATTTTCTTTTTTTTTTCGATTTCTGCAATACGTCGAGTGTAAACAAACGTTTCATGAATTGATTTTGCCGAGTTGATAATAGAGAGGAATTTTGAAAAAAAAGGGGAAATAATGAAAAAAGCGGAAGCTAATTACAGGCGAGATTAGTGATTAAAAATTGTCAAGTGATGTTTAATGAGCCAAGCGAACGGCATCGAACGACCAATCAGTGAGCCTTACTTACGAGTGCCAACCGATGACCAATTAGTTTACGGCTCTGTATCTCATGACAAATTCATTTTCTGAGTTTTTCGCTCCCCAGTCACGTTGTAACATAGTCGCAACGGGGCTCCCACTGTACGTCTTTTGATGGGGAGATGACGCACGGTGAGACTGACTGACTTCTTTGTACATCGTCGCCTTAGATGATCATGTGTCTCTTAAACGACAAGAGGATCGAAATGAAATCGCTGAATGGTTGGTTTAGTAAATGGTAAATGCCATTTAACGTCGATAACTGTCACCCGTTACGAGTAGGAAGCCTAAACAAAAAAAGAAATCTGATAATGAACTGATGGACGACGAGATAAAGGACACCCCTAGTGTGAGAGATCTAGGGGGTTACTGTCTCCACTGACTTCAAATTCTCCCAGCATTGCTATGAAGCTGCCAAGAAAGCAAATAGGATGTTAGGATTAATAAACAAATGACTTGGCGCACAAAAGCAAGGATGTGATATTGCCGCTATACTTAAGGTCTAGCTAGACCACACCCGTATGAAAATGAAGTGCAATATTGGGCCTCCCTCCTTAAGTAAGGCCATTCTTAAATTGGAAGTAGTACATCGAAGAGCAAATAAAGTGATTGCCTTCTTGAGTAACAAACCATATGAGGAGAGACTACGAGAGTCAAACTTGTTCTCCCTTAGCAAGAGGCGCTTCGGGGACAACTTAAAATATTTCAAATTTCTTAAAAGGATTCAACAACGTCGATATTGAAAATCTCTTTACAGTAGCGCCAGCATTACCAACGAGAGGAAATGGATAAAAACCTAGTGGTCACCGAGTTAATCTAGACTGTATGAAATATTTTTCTTTTTTTACCAGCTTTATTGATGAATGGAATAAGCTTCCAGAAAAAAAGATGTTCAGAGCAGCACCCTTAATATTGTCAAGATTAGGCAGGATCATCATTTGTCACCCTCCGGTACCGAATAAAATGTATTCAATCAGTCATCATAAAGCAATGGTATATCATGCTACCTTCTCAACCACTGATCTCACACTGGCCATGTTGTGGTATCTTACAAATATTGATTGATCCCTATCACCTGCTTTGAGAGAGGAATGAAGAATTACTGTATCATTCTCCAACATCAGAGAGGCTGGAGCTCAAGTTTAGAATTGCCTTGATAGCAAAATGTCAAGTGATGCATGTCGATGGTGATGGGATTCGTGACATATTCATATTCATTGTATCTTATGACTCTCCCATAAGATTTTCCTTCAGGTTTATTAATCCTGCAAGGTATTTTTTCTGCCTGCTTTCTTGCTAGCGTGTTGCCGAAGGGAGTGGAGGGAGGGGAGAGAGAGAGAGAACCTTTGCTTTGCTTTTCTTTTCTTGTACTGCTTACAAGGTTTTTTTTTTTGTTTCTTTTTCTCCTCTCAGCGTTACGTTCTGACTACTTCGCTTGGACCTTGGGTCTGTGTGGTCTGTGTATTTATGTAACTCTAGCGACTTCAAGCAGATTGGAATTCCTAGGATGCAGCCAGAGACATCCCTGTCCTTACTTAGAATATAAAGAAAATGAGGAGTAGAGAATAATTTTTAACACTGGGAGTTTTCTCTTGTCTTTGGCTGCTATTTTGAGTGCTTGTTCTTTGTTATTATCATGTTAATGAGTAACAAGAACTGTAGTGTATGTTCACTAGGTCAACAGATCACCTTTAACTGTCGTAAAACCTGCGCCAGATCGATTGGGTGACTGGACTGACTCTCCCCTCCATAACCTAAAATTGTCCTGGGAAAAAAAAAAAAGTCTTTGTCCACTGCGCAGAGTAAACAAGGACTCTTTCGCTCTTGTTTACCGGGCAAGTAGTGAATGACCAATTCTTCTGTTGTTTGCCACAAATGATCAGTCACAGCGATGTTTACTCTTCCTCGGTCCTGTGGTCATCGTTTTTTTTTTATGGAATTCTTTTTTTTCCTTTCCGTCAAGAGGACATCGACGTGGATCACGTGAGCAGCTCTCTTTCCTTCCTCGTCCTCGTCTCTCTCTCTCTCTCTCTCTCTCTCTCTCTAGCTCAGTTCCAGTCTTGATAGTGGGAAAGGTCAGGCATACATACCTTCTCTCACTTATCTCATACACGTCATCAACCCACGTCCAATGCTTAAGGTAAAACCATGACTATTACGGTAATTAGTATTAGCACTTCTCTATTCATTATGTGTACTAGTTTGCCGCCTTGTCTGGCGAGAACCAGAATCTTGCTATTTTATCGACCAATCCCTGAGCGTGGATGAACAGCTGGGTTGACTGTGGACCGACTGCTGCAACCAGGATTCGAACCCATGCGTTCGACCCTGGGCCGCCCGTGAATGCGTCACGGTCAGGAACGCTAATCGCGGGAGTCCATACATTCTACATGACCATCCTATCCCAAAAGAATTTCACCCATGCGTGTCTCTAATGGCTTTTTCAACATCACACATCCTTCGCGCATCTTCCGTCTTTACTGATGCCAGTGAATTACCCAGGGGAGCCAGCCTGAGGGCAAAGGGCTATCCTTGGGTTACCATTAGATACAGTATAACCTCACTGTCTTACCACAGAATCGATTCTCCTCCCTCCCTCCCTCCCTCCCTGTTACAGCATAAGAGTTCATTTCCCCCTTCGTACCTCAACAGAAAGTCCGCCTCGCTCCCAGTTCTTAGCTACGGTTGTGCTCATCACTTCCCTGATGTTAGAGCAGAGTCTGGGTGTCTTAGCACAATGGATAAAGTTTTGTCTTAAGGTCGGTGTGGAAGGTGGTGCCCTAATAGCCAGTGGCTGGCGTATCTTTCCGAGTATAGCCGGAAGAGCGAGATTACGAGATCATAGTATGACGCAGTGTTCCAGTAAGGATGAATAGATCGTTTGCTTTGGTGGAGTGGATGAATATTTTGCTATATCTGTGGATAATGTTCTATCCTGGGGTAAAGCGTTCACTCTGAGCCACTGGATGATGAGTTATCCCGACACCCAGTCACGAAAGTATTATCCCAGGACGAGTGTATGAAATGGTTACCACTAGCCCAGTGGGTAAAGTTCTTTCTAGTGGATACATGTTATCCTATGATCAGTGGATGGAGTATATAGCCTCGTTTCCCAGTGGGCAAAGTGCCATCCAAAGACCACTGGATGAGGTATATATTTACCATTGGAGAAAGTATATCCACATTACCAGTTAACGAAGTGTTATTCGAGTGGATGAAGTATATATATATATATGAACGTCACAGTGGATGAAGTATCTGAAACTGTCGATAAAATTTCATCCATGAATCATTGGACGAAATTTGTGGATAAGGTCTTAATGGGTGACCTGTGGACGAACTGTAAGGTTACTTCCAGTGAATAGTAAACTCCTTCCTCCAGTGGGACAGTGGATAGTGTTACCCAGGACAGGTGGATAGTATTCTCCACAGGCAGTGGATAGTGTCTCTCAAGAAAAGTAGATACTAGTCACCTAGGCACGTGAATAATTATCCACTTGGCTGGTGGATAGTGTTCACTCTGGAAGTGTAAATAACATACCCATACATCAGTGTATGATAACTGTTATGGATAGGTTCTCTGTGTTCTTTATAACAGCTACCAAGAACAATATCAGTTTTTTTTATTTTCGTCTCTTCCCTTGTTGTCTACCGCACCAAGAGTTCAACAGACATGACTAGATACGAGACATTCAACATGACACCTTCAAAAAGTCGTATGCCATTGTGTAACATTAAGTCTTTTCTTCTCCTCTTCCTTCCTCCTCCTCCTCCTCCCACAACTTTGGCCGTCGCGTTTTGTCTCAGGATCTCGTTTCATCGTCCCGGGCAATGTTTGCCCCAAAACTTTCAATTGTTTAAACTGCCCTTCAACTTGAATCAGAGTCTGGTTTGGTGATGCTGTGGGCTCAGCAGAGTTGATGCCACTGTGTTTGCTCTTGCCTCTCTCTCTCTCTCTCTCTCTCTCTCTCTCTCTCTCTCTCTCTCTCTCTCTCTCTCTCTCTCTCTCTCTCACTCTCTCTCTCTCTCCCCGGCCAGCCCCGGCCGGCAGTACACTGCAGGGGGGAATGCCAGGGTTGGCTACATCAACTTTCTTGGCCACCGCTGCTGGGGAGGGAGGGAGCAGCCGCGGAAGCCAATCTCCTACGAGCGAGTGGAACTGAAAGTTGCGAACGTGTATTACCTCTTTTTTTTTCTATATATATATATTAGTGCATTTTCAAGCGAATTAAAAGGCGCCAGAAGGCTGAGTCAAGTCCACGAATTACGATTCTGAGTGAGTCAAGTCCACGAATTACGATTCTGAGTGAGTCAAGTCCACGAATTACGATTCTGAGTGAGTCAAGTCCACGAATTACGATTCTGAGTGAGTCAAGTCCACGAACTACGATTCTGAGTGAGTCAAGTCCACGAATTACGATTCTGAGTGAGTCAAGTCCACGAATTACGATTCTGAGTGAGTCAAGTCCACGAATTACGAAGGCTGGATGACGGGGAAGATAGCTTTGTTTTTAACGAGTGTCGTCATGGACGGGTAACTACCCCAGTGAGAGGGGGGGAGTTGTTAGAGTCATATATACAGTGTAGTTAAAATTCACTTACAATGGAAGCAGCAGATGACGTTGGAATCTAACTAAGGGAAGTGTTCTGGGTGATTATATTCCTTTATTTTTCCTTCACTCTTATATTACGATTCTTCACTTTGACCATTACGATATGGAGGAACATGCCAAATGACTGGAAGCTCTTGAATGTAAACACTGGTATACAGAAATGAGATATAGAAAATGCGACGCACATTATCGACCTATTAGGCTTAGTTTGTCGGGATGTAACATGCTAGAAATAATAATCAGGGATGAAATGGTGACGATATAACACCAAACCATTGACTGTATATCATCGTGGTCTTCATAATCATAAGTTAAACGAATGTAATAGAACTCATTAGACGTCGACAGAAATGATTTTAATCACACAAAATATTGACATATTTTTGTACCTATATCTCCATATCTATCCCTGGGGATAGGAGAGAAAGAATACTTCCCACGTATCCCCTGCGTGTCGTAGAAGGCGACTAAAAGGGGAGGGAGCGGAGGGCTGGAAACCCTCCCCTCTCATTATTTTTTTTTTTTTCTAATTTTCCAAAAGAAGGAACAGAGAAGGGGGCCAGGTGAGGATATTCCCTCAAAGGCCCAGTTCTCTGTTCTTAACGCTACCTCGCTAACGCGGGAAATGGCGAATAGTTTGAAAGAAAGAAAAGAAAATCTCCATAAAGCCTTCGATAAAGACCACATAAAAGAGCTTTACGTTCAATTCACACAACGGCGAAAACTGAGAATGAGTGTGGACTACGAACTGTCTTTGAGAAAGAAAACGAGTTTGTGCTTGAACGCAGAGGCATCTGACTGGCTTAGCTCAACAGTTGGGTACCTACCTACCTAGCTACCACAAGACTCGTTACTATGGCCTCACTTCATTTCAGTATCAGTGTCACTGATCTAAAGAGACAGTGTGTTAAGAGTGAGATCTCGAAATCTGCCGACGATAAGATTTCAGGGGAAAAAGAGAAAAAGAGGACAGGCTGAGGAAGAATGTCTGATGATTCAAAGACGGTTAGACTCATTGATTCAGTAGTCAGAAGCGTGAAAAATTGACCTTACTGTAGGTAAATGCGTATAGATGTATTTTTGTGAATGTCATACACGAGTATGTTTGGTAGGCTATTATCAAATGCCAAGAGCCTGAAAGACTTTGGAATATCCAGTAATGTTCAGTATTGACATGGAATATGCAAAGCAACGCTTAGCTGCTTATGCTAAGCAAACGCAAGGCTAGGTTTCATAGCAACAAGTACGAACGGTAACTCGAAACGACACATTACCTAGTCTTTACAGCACCCTAGCCAGACCACACTTAGAATAAGCTGTTAAGTTCTGTTTCCTAAATCTTATCAAGGACGACGAGAAACAGAGAAAGAATAGAATAGATATAGCAACATTCCGTCTTCTCTCTAATGGAAAATGGCTCAGGGATCCCTAAAATCATTTTCTCTGAAAGAAAACGTAGATTCCGAGGAGGTCAAATGGAGTGTTCAGTAGTTGATATCATAATATATTTGTACTTTTGTTTTCTCCTATCCTGTTATATTTTCATGTGAGTGATGGCTCAGGGATCCCTAAAATCATTTTCTCTGAAAGAAAACGTAGATTCCGAGGAGGTGAAATGGAGTGTTCAGTAGTTGATATCATAACTGTATTTCTACTTTTGTTTTCTCCTATCCTGTTATATTTTCATGGGAGTGGATTCTCTCTCTATGCTGCAAGATATTCGTTCGTAGCCTAGTGCCTGCCAACTGATCCACAATGTGGTCTTCGTGGGGCAAGAAGGAGCCTACTGTGTCTCCCACCATCGTCTTGTCATATCTATATACCACTGAAAAAACACTGTTGCTAACCTCTGTCTGCAACCAGGATTTCCTTCTTGCACTAGAAGCCTATAGTGGACCATTTCATGAGAAATGACCAAAGACCTAGTTTATGTTATTTACTCATCATATTCTCGTGAGGTTTTTAGACCAGCATACAACACGTACAAGTTTCAGTAGCTGCACGAAAGGTATATTACCTCATTTGTGGCTCATTATCCTTCGAAATTTGTGGTGGGTATGATGGTATTTTGTCACGGGTCCCCTTGCGTCAGGAGCAGAGACAACAAGAAGAACAATCTCATGAATGGTTATTATCATAGGTTTTTTAGGGTGGAGGAGCCACCACTGTATGTATAATTATATATCTATATATATATATACTTATATACTAACAAATGGGGCACTTATGATGACAGTAACTAACTCATGGCACGGACGCGTACATGATTACGCTTTAACTAACACCTGACACGAATGTGTGTATAAGATAGTGCACTCCACTACACTAATGACATTCACCGTCCCACACGTATGACATTCTCATGACACGCATGGCACAGCGTTACCACGCCCGCGACACTTCAGTACGCATACATCACACTGTCACGAAGATGATATAGATATATATCAAGACTCAGAAGACAGCTCTTATGAACCAACCCCCCTCGCTCTCTCTCACACTCACAAACAACCCACACCTCAGTACGTACACTCGAGGAACAGAAAAATATTACACTTGACACTAATGAAAGCCTCCATTGCATTTATAAGTCATTCATACCACACACACACACACACACACACACACACACACACACGCCCACACACCTGTTCATCGTCCCCTCGTGGCTGGTCGATAATTGGAGAGCGGGTTTCTGTTGGCTTTTAGCACAGAAGCAGACAGCCTGTGTATGATCATGGTGACATAGACAGTCTGTGCTTGATCACAGTGGCGTAAATGAATTATACTACACGAGACATAGACGTGATTACAGGCATGAAATAGGTCGAACAACATAATCGTAAGACCATATACACTCGCACTATGTACATATATGAATATATATATATATATATATATATATATATATATATTTTTTTTTTTTTTTTTTTTTTTTTTGCCTTCGGTAAAGGATAAATTCATCAAACCACACCGGCATTGCTTAGTCATAAAACCATCGCATTATAGACGAGCGTTTCTATCCTAAATCATGCTTAAGTATTATCATTGCGCGAGCCTCATAGTGTCTGCTGGATGAGGATGATGATGATAATTCGAAATTTTAAGCAAGAGGAGAAGCAATTTCTGAGAACATCCCACCCAACTGCCCTCCTGCGAGCTCTTCTCCTGCCCTGGGTTACAATGGCATCGCCCTCTGGTAAATGTTACTCCCCTACGGCATGAGACCTCGGAAATGAACCAATATATTACGCTGCAATTGTTGAGAAATATAGTTCACGGTCGGGTCTACATCTTTCTCAAGACAGTGTATGCAAATGTTACACATTCATATTCTTAGATTTAATACACACACTTGTATATGTTTATTCATATACACACACACACACACACACACACACACACACACACACACACATATATATATATATATATATATATATATATATATATATATATATATGTGTGTGTGTGTGTGTGTGTGTGTGTGTGTGTGTGTGTGTGTAGATATGATTGTTGGCACTCGTCCGTGATGATAGCATGAAGGTGATATCGCACTTCAATAGTTCATACAATCTTACTTAACATGTAATTTTTCTATAGATGTGGCACGACACGTTTCGTGGAGACAGTCTACCTCATCAGGTGCCGGTACTTAACAAAGTTACTTAAATCCCAACATCACACATGATTCCCGCCGTCCAACAAGTACTGTCTGCTTTGTCTAGTCGTAAAGGAAAGTGATCAAGGGGGGGTCAGGTAGCTGGGGTTGAACCTGGGTAGCTGGGTGCGTCTTGAACAACTTTCTCTTTATGTTTTCGTGTTTTGTCAATTCTCTCATAATGCTTTGGTAATGCTAGGATGGGCTTTACAGTTGCTTGGGGACAAATTAAAAGTTCTTAGTATTAGCAATTAAGACAGATTCAGTGACATTACGTGTGGCATAATCAGCAAAGGGGTATAAGATGACGGGATTTTCAAGATCTTTTGGGGTGATCATTTTTATGACAATGTTTAGCTGATCGCATTTTTGTGATCATCTCTGCGTGCTGATTGTCGGTGCCTATAACACCTCTCCGTTCTAGTTTTACCAGTCTGGCCTACATAAATGTATTTACATGCCTTGCATTTGAGGGCGTAAACACTCCCAATTGTTGCATGATTTGGCCTGCTCTTCATCAAGGTCTTGCTGATGGTGTCATTGTACTAGAAAGCAACATTACAAGCACTGTTTTTTAGAACATGTCTTAGATTAGTCTAAAACTGAATCAAAATCTTTAGAAAAAAAAAAGAATATCTGTGTTACGCCACGTTAAGAAGATAAGTTCGGTCGAGAGATGGCGAGAGAGAAGGATCTCTATCTTTTAGGGGAGTAATCCTCTCTCTGTCTCTGTCTCTGTCAGTCTCTGTCTGTCTGTCTGTCTCTCTCTCTGTCTGTCTGTCTGTCTGTCTCTCTCTCTCTCTCTCTCTCTCTCTCTCTCTCTTTCGGACCTGCGTTTGGCCGTGACTGTTGTAAGTCCACAGTCTCGGATGGTGTGTGTGTGTGTGTGTGTGTGTGTGTGTGTGTGTGTGTGTGTGTGTGTGTGTGCGTGTCGCCGCCGGCTCAGCTCCCCTGAGAGACGTGTGTATCTAGCTCATGTGGACCTTGTGGTGCTGAACTTGAACCAGGTACCCTCCACTCGCTCGCTACACCTGTATGGAAGGGGATTTATGTACACGTAATGTTTATTCTCTGGAAAGGGAGATTTAGAGTTTTATTTATAACATATATATATCCAACCATTGGCTTCACTGACGAGTTGTGTTTATAACTTATGTATCCAACCATTGGCTTCACTGACGAGTTGTGTTTATAACTTTATATGCAACCATTGGATTCACTGACGAGTTGTGTTTATAACTTATGTATCCAGCCATTGGCTTCACTGACGAGTTGTATCTATAACTTATGCATCTAAGCATTGGTTTCATTGACGTTCTTAAAGATGTGATGGAATATTTTCATGTGCAATATGAATGCACATACTAAGAAATTTGCTACATACTGATTAGGATTTCTGTAGAAAATGTCCAATAATGTCCTATTTCAACCGATTATCTAAGAGTTAGATTCATCTACACGTAGGAATTACGGTTTTTTCCAAGGAATCTAGACTCTAAATGTATGGTATAGATTTATAGAATCATAATGAGATCCCACACCAAATATTATCAAGGACTTCCTCAAAGCTTCTCCTGATCCATAAATGCTACGTACAAATCCATTTGCTTTTCTGTGTATTTCTCGCACACATCCTTTAGAGCAAACACCTGATCCACACATCCTCCACCACTTCTGAAACGTCACTGCTCCCCCCAGTGTGAAGCCCTGAGCTCTGTTCATGCCTTCATCCTTTCAGTTAATACCCTCCCATACAACTTACCAGGTATACTCAACAAACTTATGCCTCTGTAGATTGAACACTCACCTTTATCCCCTTTGCCTTTGTACAGTGGCAGTACACATGCATTCCGCCAATCCTCAGGCACCTCACCATGATCCATACATACACTGAATATCCTTGCGAACCAATCCCCTGAGGTAGGGGAGAAAGAATTCTACCTCCGTCTTCCTTGCGTGTCGTAGAAGGCAACTAAAGCCGGCAGGAGCGGAGGAGTTGGAAATACTCTCCGTCTTGTACCTTAATTTCTAAAAGAAGAAACAGATGAAGTAGTCAGGGTTTACATCTAAATTTCATATCTTGATTTCAAAGCTGGTTTCATACCTTCCTCATATTTCAATTTCATGTATCAGATTTTTCACAATATTATTTCTCATTGCGGTGAATCTTCTTTCTAAATCTCATTACTATACATCTTTATGAATCTGGTTCCTCATTACCATACATCTTCATTAATCTGGTTCCTCATTACCATACATCATTATAAATCTGGTTCCTCATTACCATACATCTTCATTAATCTGGATCCACATTAACATACATCTTCTTTACCAGTCTGATTCATGGCACCTGCACTTTATCTCTTATCTCATCGATATACCTGAAGTTTGTCCCCAAATTTCACATGTCAGTTTTGATTCTCGGCTTCGTAACTCATTTCCCACATCTAAAACTTCTACAGCACTTTCGAATCTCAGTTTCACTCTACTCCTAGTATTATAAATGGGCTTCATATATCATCTTTTCACATCCAAACCTTCTACAGCAGTTCCGAATCTCAGTTTCACTCAGATCCTAGTATCAGAACTGGGCTTCATATCTCATTTCCCACATCCAAACCTTCTACTGAAGTATCGAATCTCAGTTTCACTCAGATCCCAGTATCATAATTGGGCTTCATATCTCATTTTTTTTCACATCCAAACCCTCTAGAGCAGTTTCGAATCTCAATTTCACTCAGATCCCAGTATCATAACTGGGCTTCATACCTCAGACCTTCATGAGTACATTCACGCATTTTCTAGTTTCTCAAAACGAAACAATTCTCGGAGTTTGTGTTGCAGTTCACATCTCCTGCAACACAGGTTAGTTCCTCTCTGGGAAACGCAACCCCAACCTCGAGATCACCGCAACATTTCTTGCTCTCACGTCTTCACAAAATCATGCAACTCTGTGTACGGGTTTGTTGCTCATACTGTTCGCTCATACTGTTCTGATTCTTTAGAACGGGAAGAAGATAATCACCGCATTCCATATGGCTGATAATAATGATACTACTACTACTACTACTGCTAATACTACTGCTACTATTACTACTACTACTACAACTACTACTACTACTACTACTACTACAAATGATAATGATAGTAATAATCATCATTATCATCATTATCATCATTATCATTATCATCATTATTTTCATTACCATCATTATCATTACCAGTATCATTATAAATTTTAATATTATTATTATTATCATTATTATTATTATTATTATTATCATTATCATAAATTTTATTATTATCATTATTGTTATTATTATTATTATTATCATTATCATTATTATTATTATCATCATTACTATTATTATTATCACTATTATTACTATTATTATTATTATCATTATTATCATTATTATTATCATTATCATCATTATCATTATTATTATCATCATTATCATTATCATTTATATCATCATTATCATTATTACTATCTCACTATTATCATTTAGGTTCAAGGCTCACGTGAACCAAAACAAAAATATCCTAATAGAAGGACCTACATCTTCCTGTGAAGATAAAGGTCAACAAAACTCTTTCAGCCACGTCTCGGTTGTCTTGTCACGTCAGAAATCTAATTCCAACGCCCAGTGAAAAACGCAGGAAAGTTGGTCTTGAGGTAGGCAAGCCGGTTGTACACACACACACACACACACACACACACACACACACACAAACCGAGGTAAGACAAGAAACCTCTGAGGGGGTTTCGGCTGAGTGGTGAAGTGGCCCCAACGTCAGTGTTAGAGGAGTGAGAGAGAGGTCGAGACATTACAGCAGGAGGGAGAGAGAGAGAGAGAGAGAGAGAGAGAGAGAGAGAGAGAGAGAGAGAGAGAGAGAGAGAGAGAGAGAGAGAGAGAGAAGGAGAGAGAGAGAGCGTGGAAAATGATTATCATTCAAGCATTCGTGTGTTTTCAGAATACAGTGTTCTTTATTCTTCTCAAGCATTTTAAGCAGCACAATCCTACAGTTGGTCTCGGATCTACTCATTCGTGGGTATTCCCACACGTAATATTCGAACTCAGTTTGGTTGGAAAAGTATCTCTTACACCCTACAAATCAGCACAGGGACATTAAAAAAAAAAGAAAAAAAACGCACATGCACAAAAAGACAACAATTAATCGTTAATACAGTTCTATTAGAATATTTGACAACGAAAAGTAAGAGAAAAAGACCAATGCAAGAAAGACCCTAAACCTCTTAAAATCCGATTTTCTTTATTCCCTCAAAATACTTTGATATAAAGCACAGTGATAATATCTTAACACGTTAACCCTCTGAGGAAAGTCTTGTGCGCTGCTAATGGGTCAAGCCTTCCATGAACGCTGATAATTTGGAGGTCCAGCTGTGTTTGGCTGCTGGAAATGTCATCATTGAAGAGTACGATCCACGGAAGTTACGTCGTGTGATTTATCATCTTCTAATGACTATCGGTGTTACACTGACAAACCTCCAGGCATCTCGAACTCTCCCTAGAGTAAGTGATTTATTGAAAAAAAGCAGTTGAGGGTTTAGCTATTTCATTTTCTTTGCCTCTTTCATCATCCACCGATAGAACTTATCTTGGGTTGCCGTTTTATTTACTTTTATTCCATATAGTGTCGATGTCTTGTCTCTTTTAACATGGAGAGTATAATAGAAGTTAAAGTTAGATACAGTTTTTTGTTGTCGTTGTTGTTGCGTTGTGGAGGGAAGGATGACCTAGATATGGACCAACAGGCCTTTTGTTATATTCCTTTACCATGTGTTTCTCTCTCTCTCTCTCTCTCTCTCTCTCTCTCTCTCTCTCTCTCTCTCTCTCTCTCTCTCTCTCTCTCACGCATCACCGTTGTTGACAACGTTTCCCTTTACCCCCCCCCCCCCTCAAACGTTTATAACAAGAAGCCTCTGCCACAATGACGCCCACACCCTGTATTGTCGTTCGTGTCTGTGGTCCTCCGTGTTCTCTTTCTCTCTCTCTCTCTTTCTCCACACACCTGAGCCAAGGCCAAACGGCGCCCCGTTCCCTCACTACTACTTCAGACCAAGTTTTCTTTCCATTTAAACATTCAGTGGCCGTGGAAATTAGATTTCTCATGTAGCAAACATAAAGTGAGGTGATGCTGTTGGCTCTTTGTCTTCCTGGTTCTCTCCCTCTCGCTCGTGTGCCTCACTGAGATTTATGTTTGACCTTGTTGGTGAGATGTAGATCAGGAACGAGTTTTTCATTCAGTGTTGCAAGATGTAGTGCATTGCTGTGATGATAGCAATGATATATATATATATATATATATATATATATATATATATATATATATATATATATATATATATATATATATATATATATCATCTAGGTGGGGGGAAGTAAGGATAGAACAGAAGTGAAAAAACTATGAAGAAATGTTGGAGAAGATTTTCTTGATGCATGATCATCTAGATATTTTACAGCTGGTACCTTATTACATTTCTCAACGACTTTGCCTAAAACGTACGCCAGCGTAATTGGGAGGAAACATAAGGCACTTCCCTTATCTCCTCTCTTATATATAGGGATGATATATGCGAGTTTTATTCAGGCACATTTCCTTCCATTTATAATGTCTTAGATAATTTGATTATGAGAAATGCCACTTTGGAAGTTGAGTTCTTTCAAGGATCACGTTGGCTAGACTATAAGAACAGTTAATTTGTTTTGGTGAATTTGGGTTATGTAGTTTAGTACTTTATAATCCTTAATATCCTTATACCATCCGTATTAACTTGTAGGTCTGGTTTCACACCTACTCCACTCCTCTCGAAAGCCACAGAGATCCTTACCTTAATATCACACACAAACATGTCAAATTTTCTCTCCCTTAAAGTGTATTCAATTTCCATTCTCTTACGTTCAATACTCTCACATTCGAGTTAGCATTTGTTGTTAAGAAGAGAAACACATCCCTAAATTAAACGAATCACATGCAAGCCCGACAGACCACTGAAATTTCCAGAAATACTAGAAGAAACTGGGAACTACACGGGTTTGAAGATTCATAAAGGTTCAGCTTCCAGAAAGTGTACAAGGAAAGCTGTTGCACAAACTAATCACTTCATGAAAGCAACGAAGTCTCACCTAACGTGGAGGATGGAGGGAACTTACTCACTGTGATGGCGCAAACAAAGACTTTAACGAAAGAATTGGAGAAGACATATGTTGCGAAGAGAAAGTTTAGGGTTAGATGTGAGAAAAGGATGATATGAGGACACACACACACACACACACACACACACACACACACACACACACCATAAAAAAGAAAACACGGTGTAAAAAACGGAAATCCGCGCTGGATGACTTTGAAGATCACTTCTTGAAGAAGAATGCTGAAATCAGAGTCGCTTGGCGCGAGTTAAATCCAAAAAAGCTTGGACATTCTGAAGGATAATGACCTTTCAAGAAGGGTATTGGAGAGGTTGTTGTCCTGGACATGTGGACCTGTCACTCACATGGCCTTCAGGCTGCTAGCAAAGAGCCGGAACGCAAATAAGTGATGAACACATTGGGTTGAGAAGCAAAACCTCATGGTCATCAACTCTCCTATACTTCCATGAGAGAATAAGCAACACCTTTTAGAGGAATACTGGGATGACCTTGTACTTATGGCCTGTTAGAGTACCTTTCGTACTGTCCTTCATATGAGGGTACTTTGAATGTGGAATTTCAGCCTAGTGTGAAGTGAATTTTCAGACTAGCAGGAAGTGAAGTTTCAGACTAATTTGAAGTGAAGTTTCAAGATAGTATGAAGTGAAATTTTAGGCTAGCATAGGGTGAACTTTCAGACTAGTAGATGAAGTTTCAGCTGGTAAGAGGTGAAGTTTCAGGCCAGTATGAGGTGAAGTTTCAGGCTGGTATGAGATGAACACTTTTCAAATGAAATGAAAATGACTATGTGTGAGGAACCCAAGAACACACATCAAAGATCATCATGGATACTTCCCTAAACTGGAGTAAAAGCGAAGACTTTCAACACTCAAATTCTAATGTGACCGACTTCCTAAATACCCTTGGGTCATACTCAAATATCTTCATGGGGCAATGACAAACTTATACGAGATGTGAGGAACAGTTAAGAGAATAACAGCTAGCAAGAAGATTTGAATCATCTGCATCACAGGTCACATGATTGACTGATGAAACTCAATTATGAAAAAAGTGATGCACAAAGAGTAAAAAAGGAGTGGTTTTGCAAATCATATAAGAGATAGCAATGCATAAGAATCTCCCGTCCTAGGGACCTTGGAGTGGATATGATATCTTTCTTATCCCAAGACAAAATAGTCTCAGAGGAGTTGGAGGAAAGCAAACCATACCTTGGTTAACATTAAGATTACCTTCAAGTCTATGAGCATGAAATTGCTCAGGAAGATATCCATAAAGTCTAATTGACCTCTGAAACCCAAAGTTTCGAAACAAGATCCAGTAATAAGCAACAAGAATGGGGTCAAAATGAGCAGGAATGAGTAATAGGACAGAGAGGAATGCTTTCAAACGACCTATGCCTGGGAAAGAGGGAATTAAGAACAATATGGATACAAATCGTTGATTTCCTAAAGTGTCATTTGGGATGCTCATGCAAACCACAGTTCTAGAAGCATTAAGGAAATATGATGTGAAGAGGTTATAAACAAAAGCTGAATAAGTGTGAACTAAAAGAACAATGCCAGGAGAGATACTCAGAATACCTAACCTTAACCAGAGACGAGCAGACGTGTACTGTGAACATCATTTAAACAACCTGAGTGATAGATCTAAAACGCGAGTCCCCACTAGAGTAAAATTCTCTTCCCACCTGAATAAATCAGTAACTAAAGGGGTAGAAAGCAAGCACACGAAAATGAGCAAGAACACACACACACACACCCACCCACTCACGCACACACACACACACAAACACACACACACACACACACACACACACACACACACACACGAGTGTAGTGCTCTCTCCACTTACTGTACAAACAAACAGATAATCACATACACAAAAACACATTTTTCTATAGTGACTGACAAAGCAGGGTTCAGTCTGCACCAGTCATTGACTAGTGGCATCTCGAGTGAGAGTTAATCAGGCTCCGAAGATAACGTTTTAAGGCCTGAGTATCAGGCCCTAAGCCTCTTTGCTGCTTCTTTTATAAATGGGACGATAACATTTCTCCTCCCCATTCAACCGGGAGTGAGACAGAGAGAGAGAGAGAGAGAGAGA